>NC_138860.1:44367540-44526403 GCF_965194805.1 Balaenoptera borealis
ATCTAATAATATGTACAAAATGTAGGGGTGCATGGACTGGGGAAAGGAGTGGAACAGAGAAGATTTCATGGGAGAGATGATGTTAAATCTGTGAATTACTTGTCTTTCACCCAACCTTACCTGTCAACCCCTTGGGAGTCAGTTTCGTCAGGCTTTGGCTGCCCAGATACATAAATATTAAAGAATAACAATTGTATTTAATGCTGAATGGAAAAACATGTTCCAGAACTCTCAAGCATACCAATCCCAAGAGATTAAGCTTCAGGCAAATCCAATCTTCCCAGCTAGAGCTCTAAAAGAGGTCATTATGGCAGGTCAGCTACACCTGAATTTATCCAATGAGGTATTTTGTTTTTTCTCTTCAAAGACTCATAAATACAAGAATTGTCAGGAGACAAGAACCCCTCAAGCATTTTATTCTTACAGGATGTTGAATGAGTAGTTATTAGAACCCACTTCATTTATCTGGTTGTTAAGTGTGTAACCAAAACAATTCAGGTCTCCAAATGTTTGGTCACATACTAAAAACCTAAACAATATTAAGCAGCCCACTAAAGACAGGAAGTGCCTCCTGGAAACTGTTGTAATACTGAGCGCTTTGGTACCACAGTCAAACTTCCCCAGTAAGAAAAAGTGTGCCTCTTTTTATCATGCATATACTTAGAAATTACAGCAATCAGATTCCTTATCTTCTCTCTATAGACTACATGTGTGTAAATTGAAAAAAAAGTTTTAGACCATACGTCCCGAGTTCATATATACCATTAACCTAGGGCACAGTTTTTATGGTACTACTGGTTAGTTATTAGCACTATTCCATCAATCTCACACAAAGAGTAAATAATAACATGGAAAACGGAATAAAAAATTTGACAGGGTACTAAAGTAGAATTTTTAGAATTTTTATTGTAATGTAGGAAACTAAAAGCTTGTCAATCATTTCTCCTTGTATACCGCTGAATCAAAGAGAAAGTGACCCAAACGAGTTGTGGTAACAAAAACCTGCATCACAAATTATACATAAGTCTTATGACCTTAAAAAAATTTCTGGCAGAAGAAATGTCATGTCAAAAGACCACTGTGACCGCAAAAGAATAGCAATCTATGGACCAGGAAGAAATGTGTCTTAGTAGACTCAGTGACCAATCCCTGGATAATATTGGGAAATCACATTTTGTAATATCATAGAAGCGTACTGAGTCAGAGTCGAAGTTAGCCTGTAATGATAGACTAGTAGAATCAGAAAGCAATATGAACAAAGGAGGTAATCCCCACATTTCCACTGACTCACTAAAGTAGACTATATCTCGACCTCCAGCAGGGATGTCAGTCATTCTCTGCTCTGCATAGATCTCCTACTGGATGAGAAAAGAGGAAAACAAGATCCTGAAGGGTCTGGAGTGGGGAGGGTCAAGGAAGGGCATTTATGACAGTCTGCCGGCCTGGTAGAATATCTACAGAAAAAATTAAGTATCTTGTATTGTGAATATTAGTTTCCCATTAGTATTTGCTTCGTGCCATTAAAAAAATTTTTTTTATTGAGGTCAATTTTACTGCAGTGAAGTAGATAGACCTTAAAGACACAGTTCTGACAAATGGGTAAACTCATATAATCTACACCCTATCAAAATATAGAACATTTTCATGGCTCCAGAAAATTCCCTTATGCCTCAATCTAGTCAATCTCTTCCCACCAAGGAATAGCTTTGCTCAGATTTTCCATCACCATCAAAAAATGGTGACGTTTGGACTTCCCTGGTGGCGCAGTGGTTAAGAATCTGTCTGCCAATGCAGGGGACACGGGTTCGAGCCCTGGACGGGGAAGATCCCACACGCTATGGAGCAACTAAGCCTGTGTGCCACAACTTCTGAGCCTGCACTCTAGAGCCCACGAGCCACAACTACTGTGCCCACGTGCCACAACTACTGAAGCCCATGCACCTAGAGTCCATGCTCTGCTACAAGAGAAGGCACCACAATAAGAAGTCTGTGCATCGCAACAAAGAGTAACCCCTGCTTGCTGCAACTAGAGAAAGCCTGCACATAGCAACGAAGACCCAATGCAGCCAAAAATAAATAAATTAATTAATTTTAAAAAAATTATGTATTGATGGCCTACAATGAGCCAGGTTTTAAAATATATATATATATATTTTGTACTACCACTCCATACAAATATGTATTTCGTTACATCAGGATTCTTTCACTCTGTATAATGCTGCTGCATGCATCTGTAATTTATTCCTTTTTTATAACTGAGGGTTAGTCCATTGTATATTTGTATATTCCTTCTTCTGTTAATGGAAATCTAGACTGTTTCCAGGTTTGGTTTACTAGAAATAAAGCTGCTGTGAACATTGTTGTACAAGTTTTTTTAGGCATTTATTTTTATTTCTCTTGAATAAAACTGGACTTGCTGGATCATAGGGTAGAAGTATGTTTAAGTCTTTCAAAAACTACCAGTTTGGGGCTTCCCTGGTGGCGCAGTGGTTGAGAGTCTGCCTGCTAATGCAGGGGACACGGGTTCGAGCCCTGGTCTGGGAAGATCCCACGTGCCGCGGAGCAACTGGGCCCGTGAGCCACAACTACTGAGCCTGCGCGTCTGGAGCCTGTGCTCCGCAACAAGAGAGGCCGCGACGGTGGGAGGCCCGCGCACCGCCATGAAGAGTGGCCCCCCGCTTGCCACAACTGGAGAAAGCCCTCGCACAGAAACGAAGACCCAACACAGCCAAAAATAAAAATAAATAAATAAAAAACAAAATACATTCCTTTAAAAAAAAAAAAAAAAAACTACTAGTTTTCCAAAATAGATATACCATTTTACACTCCCACCAACAGTATTCTATTTGCTTTACACCTTCGTCAACATCTGATTATGTCTTTTCATTTTAGCTTTTCTTAGTGGCTATGTAATTATTTCACATGGTAGTTGTTTTTTTTTTTAAGATTATTATTATTTTTTTTAATTTTATTTATTTATTTTGGCTGCACCTGGTCTTAGTTGGGGCACTCAGGATCTTCATTGCAGCGTGCGGGATCTTAGTTGCGGCATGCATACGGGATCTAGTTCCCTGACCAGGGATCGAGCCCAAGCCCCCTGCATGGGGAGCGTGGAGTCTTACCCACTGGACCACCAGGGAAGTCCCTCACATAGTAGTTTTAATTTGCATTTTTCTAATGATTAAGGATTTTGAACACATTTTCATGTGCCTATTGGCCATTTATATATCTTTCTTTGAGAAGTATCTGTGCAAGTCTTCTATTCATTTTTATAGTGGGTTGATTATCTTTTTATTTTTGAAATGTAGGTATTTTTTCTATATTCTGAATACCAGTCCTTTCCTCAGATATATGTGTTGCAAGTATTTTTCTCCTTGTGTATGGTTTGTATATTCATTTCCTTAGTAATGTCTCTTGCTGAGCAGAAGTTTTGAATTTTAACATTCAATTTATCATTTTTTTCTTTTAAATTTATCTTTATTTCTGTGTCATTTCAGAAAATATTTGCACACCACAAACTTGCAAATATATTCTCCTATTTTTTTCTAGGAGCTTCATAGTTTTGGCTTTTGCATTTAGGACTACCATTCATTTCAAATTAAAATTTGCATATGACTTGAGGTAGAGGTCAAGTTTCTTTTTTTTAATATTTCCCATATGAATGACCACTGGTTTCAACACCATTTATTGAAAAAAAATTTTACTTAAAAAATTTGTTTTGCTTCTTTTAGGTTCTTTTGAATTTCTACACAAATTTTACAGTTATCTCGTCAACTTCTACTTTAAAAGTGTGCTAAGATTATGATTGCAAAGATCAATAGACCAATTTGGGGACAACTGAACATTTAATCATGTTGAGTCTTGCATTTCATAAGCATGATATATCTCTCCACTTATTTAAGGTCTTCTTTTATTTCTCTCATAATATTTAATATTTTAATGTAGAGTTTTTACTCAAATACTGTTAAATTTATTCCTAAGTATTTATGATTTTGAGTGTTATTATAAATGCTATTTTGAATCTTACTTTCAAATGTTGGAAATATAAAAATACAATTTATTTTTGCACATTGGCTTTGATACTAAAACATTGCTAAATTTACCTGTAAGTTCTAGTAGATCTTGTATAGATTACTTAGCAACGTCTACGAGTACAATTATGTCACCTAGAAATTGAGGCAGCTTTATTGTTTCCTTTTTTATCTATATGCCTTTTATTTCTTTTTCTTGCTGTATTGCACTAGATAGGACCTCTATTACAATTTTAAATAGAAGTTATAAAAGTGGACATCCTGCAAGAGAATAAGAAGACAAGTTACAGATTGGGAGAAAATTTTCCAAAAGACATATCTGATAAAGGACTATTATCCAAAATATACAAAGAACTCTTGAAACTCAACAGTAAGAAAATGAACAACCTGATTTTAAAAATAAACAGATGAGGGACTTCCCTGGTGGTCCAGTAGTTAAGAAACCGCCTTCCAATGCAGGGGACACGGGTTTGATCCCTGATCGGGGAACCAAGATCCCACATGCCACAGGGCAACTAAGCCTGTGCACTCTAGAGCCCACAAGCCACAACTAAAGAGTGCCGCATGCCACAACTACTAAGCCTGCAAGCTCTGGAGCCCGTGTGCCACAACTAGAGAGAAGCCAGTGTGCCACAATGAAGAACCTGCACACCACAACAAAAGATCCCCCATGCTGCAACGAAGATCCCGCGTGCTGCAACTGACGCGGCCAAATAAATAAAAAAATAAATTTTAAATAAATAAATAAAACTCAACAGACAGCTCACCAAGGAAGATATACAGATGGAAAATAAACATAAGAAAAGATGCTTAACATCAAATGTCATTAGGGAATTGCAAATTAAAACAATTAGATATCACTACATACCTATTAGAATGGCCAAAATCCAAAGTACTGACAACTCCAAATGCTGATGAGGATGTGGAGCAATAGGAACTTTCATTCACTACTAGTAGGAATACAAAATTGTACAGCCACTTTGGAAGACAGTTTGGCAGTTTCTTACAAAACTAATATGATCCAGCAGTTGCACTCCTTGGTATTCACCAAAATGAGTTGAAAACTTACGTCCACATGAAAACCGGCACAAGAATGTTTATAGCAGTTATATTCATAACTGCCAAACCATCTTGGAAGAAACCAAGATGTCCTTGTCCTTCAGTAGATGAATGGATAAATAAACTGTGGTACATCCAGACAATTGAATATTATTCAGTGCAAAAAAGAAATAAGCTATCAAGCCATGAAAAGACATAGAGGGATCTTAAATGCATATTAGTGAGTGAAAGAAGTCAATCTGAAAAGGTTACATAGAATATGATTCAGACTATATGACATTCTGGAAAGAGTAAGACTATTAAAACAGTAAAAGGATCAGTGGTCTCCAGGGGCTTGGGGGAGGGGAGACGGATGAACAGGCTGAGTACAGAGTATTTTTAGGGCAATGAAACTATTCTGGGACTTCCCCGGTGGCACAGTGGTTAAGAATCTGCCTGCCAATTCAGGGGACATGGGTTCAAGCCCTGGTCTGGGAAGACCCCACATGCCGTGGAGCAGCTAAGCCCGTGCGCCACAACTACTGAGCCCGCGTGCCACAACTACTGAAGCCCGCGTGCCTAAAGCCTGTGCTCCGCAACAAGAGAAGCCACCGCAATGCGAAGCCCGCACACCAAAACAAGGAGTAGCCCCGGCTCGCCGCAACTAGAGATAGCCCATGCGTAGCAGCGAAGACCCAACGCAGCCAAAAATGAATAAATAAATAAATAAATTTATTAAAAAAAAAAAGAAACTATTCTGTACAATGCTACAATTGTGGATACATGTGATTTTACTTTCATTAAAATTCGTAGAATGTACAACACCAAGAATGAACTCTGATGTAAAGCTTGGGCTTTGGGTGATAATGATGTGTCAATGCAGGTTCACGGATTGTAACAAATATACCACTCTGGAGGGGGATATTGATAATGGGGGAGACTGTGCATATGTCAGCACCAGGGGTGTATGAGTCTCTATAACTTCTTCTCAATTTTGCTGTAAGCCAAATTGCTCTAAAAAGTGTCTATTAAAAAAAATGTGGACACCCGTGCCTTTTCCCTGTGTTTAAGGAAGAGCATCCAGCATTTCATCAGTAAGAATGATATTAGCTCTGGAATTTTTGTATATGTCTTTCTGACTGAGAACTTTTTCTTCTATTCTTATTTTGCAGAGAGTTTTTATCATAATGTGGAGCTGAAATTTGATAAATGCTTTTTCTGTATCTATTGAATTATATAACTTTTCTCCTTACATTAATATTTAAATCACATTGTTGAACTTTTATATTAAACCAATAAAGTATTATGCTTTTTCTATGTTGCTATATTTGATTTGTTTATATTCTGTTAAAAATTTTGTATGTATATTTATAAGGAATATTAATTTATAATTTTTCTTTTCTTGTAATGTCTTCAGCTTTTTTGGTAACAGAATTGCACAGACTTCACAAAATTAGCTGAGAAACATTACCTCTATTATCCTGTATTATCTGAGTTTGTGTAATATTAGTAATATTTTTATTATTTTTTTCTCTTTTGTTTTCTCCTTTCCTGCTTTTAGTTAGTACTTTACAAAAAGCCATCTACCTTTGCAACTAAGAACTCTAGCTCTAGCTCTGGGTGATGGCAATGGGTCTTTGAGATGTAAGAGGGAACAAACACCAGTCTTGCGTTCATATATTTTTTTTTAAGTTTTTAAATTCTTTAAACCTCTATCATTTAAGGGGTGTGTATGTGTGTGTGTGTGTGTGTGCGTGTGTGTGTGTGTGTGTGTGTGTGTCTCATGTTTAGGTGAAATTCTAAATATTTCCACACATCCAAAAACAACAACACACACACACGCACACGCACACACACACACACAGAGGAATAGATTACTGAAGAGCCTAGGTTTTGAAATGCCTTACCTCTGCTGGTATAATAAAGATAACCATTTATTCGCTTTAGGTATCTTCTTCTTGAAAAGAATGTTAGTTATGTACGTCCTGAGGGCATACTAAAGTCATACAGAAAAAATTTGCTATGTAGTAAAAGGAATGCTCCAGACAATTATTGTTTACACAGATGAGAAATTAACATTGCATTGACACTCGTTGTAATGTTGGCATTTCTAAGTTTTCTACACAATTGAATCTCAAGTGAAATTATTTTTAAAGAAATAAGGAGATAAAGAGACCACATGAACTAGGGACATTGACTGTATTTAAGTGGCAATTTTCAACACATGGGGTGAGGCACTGACCTAGCCAAGTCACACAGCAAGCAAATTGCAGACCTGAGATTCAGACTCAGGAGTTCTGACTCTAAATCCAGTGTTCTTTCATGTGCAGTATCTCCCTGTTTTAAATTATTAATGAAATGCTTAAAGCATTCAGTTGGTAGAAGACTTTGTCTATTATATGTTCTACCTTTTTATACCCAACCTCATATCTAAGCTTTGTCATATCTATGTAATATTATCAATCTGCTTTTAAAATACTTCATTATTTGTTACCACACTGAAGGAATCCAAATGAAGAAATGAATAATTAAAGTTATACATCAAAAAAATTATACATCAAAAATATCAGTGACAATTGGAACATGTTTATAACATATAGTATGAAAGTTTGCTATCTTTAATACATAAAGAACTCATTTAATAATAAAGAAAAGCACGCAGTAGAAATATGGTAAAGGGTATTGACAAGAAGCTTTTTTGGGGGGGGACGCATTCGGCATGGGGGATCTTAGTTCCCTGACCAGGGATCAACCCCGTGCCCTTGTTCCCCGACCAGGGATCAACCCCCTCTGGAAGCGCACAGAGTCTTAACCACTGGACTGCCAGGGAAGTCCCAAGAATTTTTTTCAGAAGATTGATAAATCCTTAAAAAGGATTAAGTTTTTATCATGTGATTATAAAATAAATGTCATGGGTTTGTAATGTACAGCATGGTGACAAGAGTTAATAATACTGTTCAGCATATTTGAAAGTTGTGAAGAGAGTAGCTCTTAAAAGCCCTCATCACAAGAGAAAAAAATTGTAACCATGTGTGGTGACGAATGGTAGCTGGGCTTATTGTGGTGATTATTTTGCAGTCACCTTTGACTCATGCTATATTTAGAAGTTAATTTCCAAATATGTGGCGATTACAAAATAGTTGTCATTAACTATATCAATAGCTTAATATAAGGTCAGAGGATATATTTTAGTATTTGAAATTTTAAGATTCTTTATGACCTAGAATATAGTGAACTTTTTGTAAATGCTTTATGTGTACTTACAAACATGTTATTCTGCAATCATGTTCAGTGTTCCATATTTTATCATTAGGTAATTTTTAACTTCATTATTCAAATCTTGTATTTCCATACTGATTTTTTGTGTGTGCCTGTTTGCTCTGCCAAATACTGTGAGAAGTGTGTTAAAATGTCTCACTATGGTTGTGGATTTTCCTATTTCTTTGTAGTTCTGACCTTGTCTGTTTTTTCTATTTTTAGGTTACAATTTTCCTTGGCATGCAAATTAAATATTATTACATTCTTCTGATGAATTAAATGAGGAAATTAATTCTAATCAGTATAAAATGAACGTCTTTACTCTCTAGTAATATTTTGCCTTAAAATGTTATCTGATGTAATATTAGTGTAGCTATATGTGCTTTATTTTGTTGTTTGCATATTGTTATATATAATTAGCTAAAAAGATTTGTAAGAAGTACTCATTAGATTTATTTGGTTCATTTTAAAATAACTTCTAAAACTTTGACAAAATTAAAATTAGGCCTTTTGACCTAATAAAGTTTACAATACATTAATGAACAAAACAATACCAAATACAATAAATAGCATATTCTCGTGGAGGGAGGGGTGAATGTATGTTGTGTGTGTGTGTGTGCTCATAGTGAGCTGCATTGGGTAGTTTGTCCTAGGTAATGGAATGTCAGTGATTTTTGTTTCTTTTTGCTTCTCTGTATTTTCTAATTTTCTAAAATGAGATTTGGGGTTTTGTTTTAAAGAAAAGCTTTTTGGGGACTTCCCTGGTTGTGCAGTGGTTAAGAATCTGCCTGCCAATGTAGGGGATATGGGTTCGAGCCCTAGTCCGGGAATATCCCACATGCCATGGAGCAATGAAGCCTGTGTACCACAACTACTGAGCCTGCACTCTAGAGCCCGTGAGCCACAACTACTGAGCCCGTGTGCCACAACTACTGAAGCCCGCATGCCTAGAGCCCGTGCTCCGCAACAATAGAAGCCACTGCAATGGGAAGCCCGCGCACTGCAATGAAGACCCACTGCAGCCAAAAATAAATAAATAAATTTATTTAAAAAAAAAAAAAAGCTTTTTTAAAAAAATCAAGAGAAAGGGAACAGTGTCAAATGGTCAAAGAGAAACCAAGTTGTAACTTGGTTGAGACTCATTGACTTTGGCAATAGCAGTGTCTTCAATACCTAACAAGGAGAGTTTAGTAGAGGGTTTGAGGCTGAGGTTAGAGTATAATGGACTTCAGAGTAGGAGAAACAGGGGAAAGACACAAACGAGATGACGTATGAATGATGTGTGAAAGAAAAGGGAAGGTTTAAGTTTATTTTTGCTTAGATTAAGAGAAAAGTTAGCGTTTATTGGCAAAGGGGAAGAAAAAAGATGAAAACAAAAAGGGCAGTTCATGGAGCTAGACAGAGGAAGGCCTCCGGGCCCGGGTGGTACTGCCTACCAGTTCTGTATCTTTTAAGAAACAGAAACTGAGCTGAAACAGGTAAGGATTGTATTCTGGAAGTTCCTTGCAAATCAAGAAATAATAACCTAGTATCCTATGTTTACAAATGAGGAGCAGGCAAGACTACAGGCATACCTTGAATATATTGTGAGTTCAGTGCCAGACCACAGCAACAAAGCAATTATTGCAATTAAAGCAAATCACACAAACTCTTTGGTTTCCCGGTGTGCATAAAAGTTATGTTTGCACTGTACTGTAGTCTATTAAGTATGCAACAGCATTATGTCTAAAGAACAATGTACATACCTTAACTAAAAAATACGTTGTTGTTAAAAAGAAAGCTAACCATCATCTGAGCCTTCAGCAAGTCATAATGTTTTGGCTGGTAGAAGGTCTTGCCTCAGTGTTGATGGCTGCTGACTGATCAGGGTGGTGGATGCTGAAGGCTGGGGTAGCTGTGACAATTTCTTCAAATAAGACAGCGATGGAGCTTGCCGCATCCGTTGACCCTTCCTTTCATGAGCAATTTCTCTGTAGCATGCTATGCTGTTTGAGACCATTTTACCCACAGTAGAACTTCTTTCAAAGTAGGAATCAGTCCTCTCACACTGTTGCTGCTGCTTCTCTGTCATCCAAGTGTATGTAATATTATAAATCCTTTGTTGTCATTTCAACAGTCTTCACAACATCTTCACCAGCAGTAGATTCCGTCTCCAGAAACCACTTTCTTTGCTCATCCATAAGAACCAACTCCTCACCCGTTCAAGTTTTATCATGAGATTACAGCAATTCAGTCCCATCTTCAGGCTCCACTTCTAATTCTAGTTTCTCCTGCTACTTCTACCACATCTGCAATTCCTTCCTCCACTGAAATCTTGAACACTTCTAAATCATCCATGAGGGTTGGAATCAACTTCTCATAAACTTCTGTTAATGTTGATAATGTGACCTCTTTCCATGAATCACAAATGTTCTTCATGGCATCTAGAATAGTGTATTTCTTTAATAATAAGGCCTGAATATTGAGATAACTCCTTGATCCTTGGTTTGCAGAATGGACTTTGCGTCAGCAGGCATGAAAACAACATTAATCTCATTGTATGTCTCTGTCAGAGCTCTTGGGTAACCAGGTGCATTGTCAATGAGCAGTAGTATTTTGAAAAGGAATCTTTTTTTCTGAGAAGTAGGTCTCAACAGTGGGCTTAAAATAGTCAGTAAATCACGTTGTAAACAGATGTGCTGTCATCCGGGCTCTGTTGTTCCATTTATAGAGCCCAGGCAGAGCAGATTTAGCATAATTCTTAAGGGCCCTGGGATTTTCAGAAAGGTAAATGAGCACTGGCTTCAACTTCAAGTCACCAGCTGCATTCGCCTCTAGCAAGAGTCAGCCTATCCTTTGAAGCTTTGCAGCCAGGCATTGACTTTGCCTCTCTAGATATGAAGTCCTAGATGGCATGTTCTTCCAACTGAAGGCTGTTCTGTCTACATTGAAAATCTGTTGTTTGGTGTAACCACCTTCATTAATGATCTTTGCTAGATCTTCTGGATAACTTGCTGCAATCTCTACAACAGGACTTGCTGCTTCACCTTGCACTTTTATGTCATGGAGACAGCTTCTTTCCTGCAACCTCATAAACCAATCTCTACTAGCTTCAAACTTCCCTTATGCAGCTTCCTCACTTCTCTCAGGCTTTCTAGAATTGAAGAAACTTAGGGTCTTGCTCTGGATTAAGCTTTGTCTTAAGGGAATGTTGTGGCTGGTTTGATCTTCTATCCAAACCACTGAAACGTTCTCCATATCAGCAATAAGGCCGTTTCATTCTCTTACCATTCATGATTTCACTAGAGTAGCACTTTCAATCTTCTTTAAGAATTTTTCGTTTGCATCCACAACTTGACTAACTGATTGGCACAAGAGGCTTAGCTTTCAGCTAAATAGGCTTTTGACATTCCTTCCTCACTAACTTAATCTTTTATTTCTAGCTTTTGATTTAAAGTGAAAGACATACCACTCCTCCCTTCACTTAAACACTTAGAGGCCACTGCAGGGCTATTAATTGGCTTAATTTCAATATTGTTGTGTCTCAGGGAATAGGGAGGCCTGAGGAGAGGGAGAGAGATGGGGGAACAGCCAGTTGGTGGAGCAGTCAGAATGCACACAATATTTATGGATTAAGTTCACTGTCTTATATGGGCATAGTTTGTGATGCCTCTTTGATGATATTAACATCGAAGATCACTGATCATAATCACCATAACAAATATAATAATAATTTAAAAGTTTCAAATAGTTTGAGAATTACCAAAATATGACAGAGATGTGAAGTGAACAAATGCTGTTGGGAAAATGGTACCAATAGACATGCTTGACTCCGGGTTGCCATAGACTTTTGTTTTGTAAAAAATGCAATAAAGTGAAGTGCAATAAAACAAGGTATGCCTGTAGTTTCAACTTGCTTAATGTTGCCTTTTTTTCTGGGAACAAGAACACAAACACCCAACAGATAGGAGCTTATTAAAGGAATTAGAAAAATCTAGACTATGTCTTGTGTTTTTACCTGAATAATTGAACCATTCCGGTTGCCTTTTGTAACTAGACTCAGGGTCACTAACACTACAAACTCAAGTGAAAAATAGAGCAAGAACATTTTCTTTCAGCCCTGCCTAAAATGAAAATGTGCGTTAATTATTAAATGATTATTAAAAGAAATTCTTACACCCAAGGGTAACCATATAAAATGATATATTCATAGCATTAAGTTGTTTTGTTTCAAGGAGCTGTGACAAAAGACATGGAACTTCATGGAGGAAAACAAAGGGAGGCAAGGAACCAAAAAGATACTGAGTATTCAGGACTGGGTGGGAATAGTAACTCTCTGATGTTTCTATTTTATACATGATGAAACTGAACCTAAAGTGATAAAGTTATTTACCCTAGCTCACACAGCTAGTAAGCAGCAGTGCTGGGATTTTACTCCAGAATTCATAGTTTCCACTATGCCTGCCTAGCTGCAGATCTGAATTTCCAGTGGATACAATGATGATCCTAGAGCTCAGGCTCCCAGAATTAGGAAGCCAGCCAATGCATCATTATAGAAGATGAGTGAAGGAAAATGGCAAAGGGGGAGAAGACTAGCTTCCAGAGAAGAAAGCTGGCCTCTAGGCTCACGTTGGCCCACATACTATCTATGTGGCCGTGGGCAACTCATTACCTTCTCTGGATTGCGGTTTCCTTATCTGAAAAATGGAGGACTTTTACTAAATTACTCCGAGATTCCTTTCGAGCTCCAGAATGCAGGATCTCATGGTAAGTGCTCTGTGATGAAGGTTCTGCCTGTTTTCTAACACTTTATGTGCTTCCTAAGATCCCTCAGGATAGAAGGCTTACTTACAGTGTGCAGAAAGCAAGGCAGGACAAGATGCAGTCCATCAGGTCAGATTCTGGCTGCAACCAGCCTTAAGTAATCAGCAAGAAAACATCCAACTTCTGACTGCCTCTCCAGGTCAGGAACTGTGTTTGTTAGAGTGGACGCCCTTTTTCATTACAGGGATTTTTATTGCCCTGGTCTCTACCTTATTTCTGAGTATGCATTTTGTGGCAATTCTCTTAGGAGATTGTAAAGAAAATAACATATTTTTAAATTCATAAGGCAGTTATAAAATATATATTAAAGTAAATGTTGTGTTCTAAAACCCAGTAAGAAGCTTTAAAGAAAGCACATATTGTGAATTTAAGATGAGCATAGACACATACATTGAATCAGAGATCATTATAACTAGAAATGACAATGGATCGTCTGGTCCACACCTCTCACGTGCACTTCAGTGCACTTCCAGATGATCTGCAGAGCAAGGAGACTTCTTTCAGAAACTCTGCCTGTGACTACTCGTGCTTGTGCTTGCCACTGCAGCACAGATAAAACAGGAAGAGATTACACAGGCCAAGGGATGTGAAAACATCCTCTCTTCGACCCAGTCAACTGTGGGTCTAAAGAGAATTTTTAAAATAACCAGAACATTGTAAGAGCAGAATCATCTCCCGATACAGACATTTTCATTGCTTTGGTTCTCCAAAGATGAAATATTTCCTTCCTCTTTTCCAAATGTGCTGCCCAAGTTGCTGGTTTACCCTAGATATTTTTACTTCAAATTTCCACGTATTCCAAAACAATTGTCCAACTTCTATATTCTCTACTGATACTGAATGATATAATGAAGAGTTTTCAAATAAGAGAAATCTGGTGGATGGAGGCTGTTTTACTTCCTGTATCACTCAAACAATGCCAATGGTGGCTCTGTCTTTGTCTCAGTTTCAGCTTGGCTTAGCTGCTGCTGAATGCCTGTGCGTATTGCAGTAAAAATGTTCGTGACATGCTTGGCTGCTTGTTTTTACAGATTCACAAATAAACACTGATAGAACAGAAGACTGCAAATTATCTAATCTCTTTATTCTGATTGTTTTTTTAAAAAATAGATAAAACTTGTATCTTGAAATATGGCCAGGATAGTATGGATAACTGTGGCAGGATTCTTTGAATGGCTAAGAACTGTAGTACTACCCATAGAATAGAGTGAGGCAGGCAGCAGGTAGGAAGTTCACCTATGTAGGCAGAAAATAGTACAGAAATGTATGGCAAGGGAAAATAGAAGGTAGTTGAAAGATACACAATGGGGAGACAGACTACAGCATCAGCTGTGGGAGGAAAAGGCTGTGATGCCAGTATCTGATGGAGCTAGGTAGACACAGGATGAGGTGCAACTTGGAAGTTCATTGAGGGAGATTAATGCACTGTCAGGTGCGTTTATTTCATTGGGTTCAGGCAACAGGCTCCAGTCCAGAGAGGAGAACTGTAAGGACCAAAGGAGGTCCTTGGCAACAAAACGATTTCAATACTTGGAAGATTGTCAGAATTGGGAAATACGGAGGGGCCAGCTCACAGAAAGTAGGTAGAAGCCCGTTGTGGAAGATGAGAAACGAGGGGTGAGAGCAGAAAGGCTAACTTACTGCTGAGTCTGAGACAAGTGGGTCATTTCTTCAGTCCCTTCGGCTCCAATGAGGGTGACACTGAGGGTTTCCCTGGCTACAGCTCCGTGGAGAGGAGGCCTGGAAAGCCAGAACACAAAGAGACTATAACCGAGCAGAAAGTTAGAGCAACCCTTTCTAAAAATACGACTTTGGTTTGGTTGTTTTTCCACATGGAGAACAATTTGCACAATTTGTGTGAATGCAAACCTTAAGGAACAAATAAAATTGTAGTTTTCATTAAAAAAAAATTTAAAAAATGAAAGAGCTAGTTACCAAGAAATGAAGAGGCACAAGAAATACCTGACCCCAGATTCCATCTCTAGCACTCTTTTTTTTAAAACCTCACAAAGCTTTCCCCTGACTTATAAATATATATTTTTACTTTCAAAAGTAACTACTTTATTATTACAACTAAGAATGTAATAAATTTACAGAAGTTTTTCTGCATATCTACTTTTTTAAAAGGCGATGGTATCATAATAGATTTTAGTTCCATCTGATCTGAAAAGGGAGGACACTCCTTTTAGAATAGAAAAAAAAATAAATGATACATATATCTTACTTTATTATTTTACCAGAAAGCACAGTAATTTCATACAATTCATTTGTGAACGTAGAGACCTGTATTTGACCAGCTTAGACTGATGGAATGCGTCCTGCTCTTTACACACTTTATTCCACCCATTTATTCAACAAGTATTTTGAGTACTTACTGTGTTCTAGTTTCTTGGGATGCGGCAGTGAGCAAAACAAAGACCCCTACTCTGCTCTTGTAGAGCTTTCATTTCAGTGGGGAGAGATAGATAATAACTGTATATATATTTTACAAGATAATTAGCGATATGGAACAATTTTTTAACTGAGTGGAAGAAGGATGATCCGGAGTGTGATGTAAGAAGTTGCAATTTTTGAAAGTATCCTGGGCTTCCCTGGTGGCGCAGTGGTTGAGAGTCTACCTGCCAATGCAGGGCACACGGGTTCGAGCCCTAGTCTGGGAGGATCCCACATGCCGCGGAGCAACTAGGCCCGTGAGCCACAACTACTGAGCCTGCGCGTCTGGAGCCTGTGCTCCGCAACAAGAGAAGCCGCGATAGTGAGAGGCCCGCGCACCGCGATGAAGAGTGGCCCCCGCTCGCCGCAACTAGAGAAAGCCCTCGCACAGAAACGAAGACCCCACACAGCCAAAAATAAAAATAAAATAAATAAATAAATAAAATTTAAAAGTATCCTCAGGGTAATCTCAAATGAACTTAATCATAAAGATTTGAGTGAAGATTTGAAAGAAGTGAAGGAGGGGACGTATGTATACGTATTTAAAAGAAGTGAGGGAGGGGATATACGTGTACGTATAGCCGATTCACTTTGTTATACAGCAGAAACTAACACAACATTGTGAAGCAATTATACTCCAATAAAGATGCTAAAAAAAAGTCCTTCCCTAAATTATTATTAAAAATCTCAGAAAAAAAATTTAAAAATTAAAAAAATAAAAGAAGTGAGGGAGTTAGCCAAACAGACAACTAAGGGGGCATGTCTGGTGTGTTCCAGGAACAGGAAGGAGGTCAGTGTGACTGGAGTGGAGATTGAGGGAAGGAAGGAGGGAAAGTGGAAGGGGAAAACGGAGGAAGAATAATAGAAGGGAAGATTTTGTTTCAAAAGTAATTGGCATAACTGAGAATGTAATTTACATTGACCTGAATCCTGAAGGATTACTTCCTCCAAAGCAGCAGCTGTACATAAATAGATGTGTACTACAGTATTGCAGTACTCCAGATAAATGAAACATAGGCTCAAATAGACATTTTATATTTATATTTTTGGTTGGAAAGCTATTTTGGAAAGGGGGAGTACATTTAACTGGCATAAATAGCTTAGTTCAATAACAGAGCTGAAATTCTATCTATCCCTATCTATCTATCTATCTATCTATCTATCTATCTATCTATCTATCTATCTATCTATCATCTGTCTATATTTAATCCCTCATAGCAACAGATATCTGTTCACCTACCTGGCACATTGCAGGGGATTGTAAAAGAACAAAAGCACCAGATCTGGAGTAGTTTGAATGAATCTGGGATACAGCAACCAGCATCTATCTGATACCCTTAAGACCAAAATATTAGTTTCAAGAATAGGAAAATGTCAGTTTCTAGAAACAAAGACCTGCCTCCTAGTGAGGGGTGAGTAACTATATATGGAATGCTAGTTTAGTCATTGGTGGTTTCTTTCTGCTGCTTCTTTTTGCTTAGAGTAAGGTCAATAACTTTAACTGGAGTTTAGTAAATGTCAACAATAAAAATGATAAATTTATTTGAAAACATGGGAGTTTATTTAAATACACACATATCGACTGCCAACTGCAAAGAAAACAACAAAATTGGTCAGGTTTAGCTATTATAATGAGTACTCAACCCTGGAAAAAATCTTGAGTGTCTCCTCTAACAAGAAGAAATTTTCAGTTAACAACTTTACTGAGCATTTTACAGGCGTTAGCTCATTTATTCTACACAAGAATTCTATGAGGTGGGTACTATTTTTTTTTTTTTTTTCCGCACCAAGAGGCTTGCAGGGATCTTAGTTCCCCAACCAGGGATGGAAGCAATGCCCCCTGCAGTGGAAGCACGGAGTTCTAACCACTGGACCGCCAGGGAATTCCCGAGGTGTGTACTACTGTGGTCTCAATTTTAGTACATGAAGAAACTAAAGCATAGAGAATTTAAGTAAGTTGCCCAAGGTCACAGAGGTAGTAAAAGGTAGAGCTGGGATTTGAACCCTAGTTCAAATGATTTTAGTTCACGAATGAGAAACTGTCCAGTGGAACTACGGGTTGACCAGATTCTGCTGTGAGGACACACGCTGTATACTTATATTTGTTGAATTCCAGATACTCTCGAATTAATTCATTAATTAGAAGGTTTTCATGAGACAGTGATGGTCGGGGTTCACTTTCATCATCAAGGGTATTGAAAACTTCAGTTTGAATCCTTGCTTTTTTTTTTTTTTTTTCAATCATATATTATAGTTTTCTTTTTTTTTTTTTTTAAACATCTTTATTGAAGTATAATTGCCTTACAATGGTGTGTTAGCTTCTGCTTTATAACAAAGTGAATCAGTTATACATATACAATATGTTCCCATATCTCTTCCCTCTTGCATCTCCCTCCCTCCCACCCTCCCCATCCCACCCCTCTAGGTGGTCACAAAGCACCGAGCTGATCTCCCTGTGCTATGCGGCTGCTTCCCACTAGCTATCTATTTTACATTTGGTAGTGTATATATGTCCATGACACTCTCTTACCCTGTCACATCTCACCCCACCCCCTCCCCATATCCTCAAGTCCATTCTCTAGTAGGTCTGTGTGTGAATCCTTGCTTTTAAATGCCGTAATGCTCCTCTTTTTTTCCAAGGTGTCTTTTAAAACGGCCTTCAGCTCAGCGACAGTCGCCATTTTTCAACGACTGCCAGGGGCGCACTACAATCCATTTTTTCTTGATGACATTTGTTTTTGCTTCCAAGAGAACTGTTTCACTAAATGCTGTGTGGGACAGCGTTATCATGTGGGATTTGATAACAAAATCAGTTATCAGATTTGAGCTTTGAGATAACACTAATGGGAAAATGATTTGGGGAAAATACTAGTTCCATCCCTAGTTACTAATGGGATTGTTTTGTAAAACCAAAAAAAAAAAGAAAAGAAAAACCAACCAAACAAACACATTAATACATGTAAAATAGTTCTTAAGACACTATACAATTATCTACTAAGCTAAATTTTATTAATACCTTTTTTTTTATGAGAAAATTTTGAGTCAAAATAGTTAATGTGTGGTGCAAAAGTACTTTGTAAGCTCCAAGTTAACAGAGATCTACAAGAATGACAAATACACAGAACTTTCCCATGGGGTCAAACACAGGACATAATGTAGGCAATTTATAGTGCCACAGCCAGGTAAGATAAGAAAATAAAGGATCAAGAAGTTGTCCTTCTTTTTAGAGACTTATCATGAGAAATTTTTATTGAAGGATGAAAGGCTCACTAGTCTGAATCAGTGCAAGAACTCATAAGATCAGAGGTGGTTAACAATATGCTCAGAGTGGAATAAAATGGCATAATGCTGTTGGTCATTCACTGATTTGTTGAATATTTATTGAACAATCACTCTGCCTGGATTGTATAAAACATCAAGTTAGGATGTGGGAGATAAAAAGAGATAGATGACTTAGATTGGTCCTAGCCCTTGTAGATAGAAGACAGGTATAAAAAAAATACTTTCATGCCAAAGCTGTCTATGAATGGTATCATACTGGAGGAGAAGACACTGAATATTTTGTAGCATTAAGATAGGAAACCCCAGGTGGATTGGGAGAAAAAAAAAATTTCTCTTAAAGAGAGACCAAATAAGCTAAAGGCCAACTGTGGATACCTGACCATTGGTTGCAGTTGATACCCTTTCAATCTCTTTTTCCAAGACTTTCCTGCACCTACATTTATTATTGCTTCTGGAGTTCATAAGATGATAAATAGCCCTGTATAGTAATTTCCCAATTTTTCCTAAGTTACCTAAAGCCAGTATTATTTACAGCCAAAGTATTCTAACAGTGGTAGGGAGAAACAGGTCCTAGGAAGACAAGGCAAGAGGTTATTGCAGTATTCCAAGTGAAAGATGGTGATACCCTAAATAAGCTTAAAGACATTGGGAAGGAGAAGAGGATAGTTACTGATATCCAAGGCAGAATCAATAACTCTTCCTAATCTATTTGATAGGACAATGTGGCAAAGATAATTGCTATATGTTCACAAAACTGTTACATTCTCCTGGGCACACTGCTAGACCATGGTACTCCCAAGTATCGAGGTGGTGTCATATGACAAATTCTCACCAATGGAATATAAAGTAAAACTTATGTGTCAGTCCCAGTCCAAGGCAATTAAGAGCAGATATACTTTCTCCACTCTCATTCCTGTCCATACAATTAGAAGAAAGGACTCTAAGAAGGCAGTGTTTCGAGATAGATGAAGCTTGACTCCTTTAGTCACAAATCTGTGGTTTGTTACTTTTATTGTGAAATCGTCTTCAGTAGGGTTTGTTTTCTAAGGAATCCAAGGTACCCCTAGTTTTTGAAATGTGGCAATTTTTTTCTTGTTTTTCTGTTCTGGAACCAGTTTTTACTACTTTTCAGCTAAGATATTACCACACCATCTCTGTTCCATAACTATGCAATCACAAACCACAAGTCTACAATTCACATGTGTGTTTTTTTCCTATCTAGTGCTCTCTACCCTTTCTCATTGAGGAGGTAGTCTTTGCAGTGTCCTGCTTATATGCAGGCATCTCAATTTCAATTGCTTGCCTCATGAGGGTTCCAGGCTGTATCTGCTTTCTTCGCATAGACGTGGAAACCACAACTACTTAGACATTAAAGCAGACATTCAGATTCAAGATCCTCTAAGGACATAAAATGGAAAAGGCTTGAGCCTGTTATTACTGACTGTAAATGCCCTCTTTATTTCTGGGATTTTCTTTTTATTTGTCTGAGCACAGTCATGTATAACATATGTTGGGGTTTTTTAAATGTCTATTTGTATACTTTGCCTATTTTATTATTTATTTATTTATTTTTGGCTGCATTGGATCTTCATTGCTGTGCGCGGGCTTTTCTCTAGTTGTGGCGAGCGGGGGCTACTCTTTGTTGCAGTGCGCGGGCTTCTCATTGAGGTGGCTTCTCTTGTTGCGGAGCACGGGCTCTAGGTGCGTGGGCTTCAGTAGTTGTGGCACATGAACTCAGTAGTTGTGGCTCCTGGGCTCTAGAGTACAGGCTCAGTAGTTGTGGCACACGGGCTTAGTTGCTCCGCGGCATGTGGGATCTTCCCGGACCAGGGATCAAACCCGTGTCCCCTGCATTGGCAGGCAGATTCTCAACCACTGCAGCACCACAGAAATCCCTAGAGTATGCTGAATGTATTTTTATATTCCATACCACACGTTTTTTTTAAATTAAGGGGGTTTCCTATTAACTCAGTCTGCTATGTCATCAGAAACAAAAATACAGGAAGTCTCTTTTGGCTATGTTTTCTTGAGGGCTCCATTGGAAATATAGGTGGATATGTTTAATACTTAGTGGGCTATATGGGCCTGAAGTTTGGAAAACCGGTCTGGGATGGATCCATAGAATCAGAATAAAAAGAATAAATTCACCTGGATTGACCATACAAAGTAAGAAAAGAAGGTAAAAATAATGGGGACTTTGAGAAAAATACCAATATTTAATGAGTAGAAAAATAAGGAATGATTAAGGGAGGGTTAGAAAGAATAAGTAAGAGTAAGAGAAAGTACCAGGAGAAATAGGTTGTAATCATTAAATAAGTTTCAAATGCAAAGCCAAGCCCTTCAACTTACAACAAATATTTAAATGAGAAATCAAAAATGATGCAGATTTGAATAAATCATATGAGGTGCTTGGACAGAAGGAGGTCTTCAGCAGTGGCAGTAAATTCACTAAAGAAGATAATTCCAATGCCTTTGGCCATAGGTAGTATAATTTCTCTGTGGTTTCCATGATTTCATGATGGGGGCCACAGTGGCTTCTGTTGTGGCCCAGTGGCATTCTACTGGAGCATTCTTTGTGAGCAAAGCACCCTTTGCTCACAGTCTAGTCTTATAAATGGAACAGAGAATGACCTCACAAATCACACATGGGCGCTCAGTTTCCCTTTCCCTCTGCCAGCTTCTCCTTCTTTCCTTCTCCTCAGTTCTCTCCTTTGGGAACGTGAGATCAATTTGAGAATGAGAGGATGGCTTAGATGCTGCGCTGCTGCACTAGGACAGATCGCCCTGCAGTCCTCTGTATGGTTTTCAAGTGTGCTGTTTTGCCAGCAACCGTTTATCCTACCATTCCTGATGGGCCTGAATCCAGATGCACTGGCTTGGTTTTACCATTTCAAGGGCAAAAATCAAGAAGTACAGATGTTATCAGTGGTATCAAGTGCTGCTGAAGGCAAAAGGGGATTGAGATAAATTTCCTAGATATAGTAATAAACGGTTTTCAGTTAAATTACTGACCACAGTCTCAGCAGAAAAACCAGTGAAAGGCAGACCGTAATGTGCCAAGAATAAAGAAAATTTGAGGAGATACAGAAGACTGGGAAATGTTGCCATTTAAATAAGTTTGGCTGAGGAGAAAAGAGAAATAGGCTGGTGGCCAGAAGAGGAAGTAGTGACCAGGAATGTTTGTTTGTTGTTCTTATTTGATGAATAAATAATGAATAAGGTCGGTTGTACATGTTAGCAACTAAGGGGAAAGAGTCAAAACAGAGGGAAAAACGGTGGAAAGGGGGATAGGTGAATTAAAAAGGATGCTAAAGGGAGATGAACAGCAAGAATACAACTCTGAGAAAGACTTAAAATGTCATCTGGTCAATACTCTCTTCTTTCAAGGGTAACAAACCAAATTCTGAACACAATTATAGGTTTGGGGAGTTCCCTGGTGGCCTAGTGGTTAGGATTCTGGGCTTTGATTGTGATGGCTCTGTTTGAAATCCCTGGCTGGGGAACTGAGATCCCACAAGCCATGAGGTGCAGCCAAAAAAAAAAAAAAAACAACAACATAGGTTTCAAATCTAGTTTCTTAATGAGTCAGTTGGCTTTAATTTCTCACCTAATAAGTTTTCATAAATTTCCCTTTGACATTATTTGTGTAATTTGTGTCAATTAATGGAATGATTTTGATATTTATTAGCAGAAAACCCCAAAATATACTGTTTTGAAGAATTTATTTTTACAATCCTAAGTTCCTATAACCACTTTTCTCCTATCACATATTTTCCTCTCATGTAAAAGTTTTGTTTAAAAATAGGTTGTACATAATAAAGGCCATATATGACAAACCCACAGCCAACATTGTCCTCAGTGGTGAAAAACTGAAATCATTTCCACTAAGATCAGGAACAAGACAAGGTTGCCCACTCTCACCACTATTATTCAACATAGTTTTGGAAGTTTTAGCCACAGCATTCAGAGAAGAAAAAGAAATAAAAGGAATCCAAATCGGAAAAGAAGAAGTAAAGCTGTCACTCTTTGCAGATGACATGATACTATATATAGAGAATCCTAAAGATGCTACCAGAAAACTACTAGAACTAATCAATGAATTTGGTAAAGTTGCAGGATACAAAATTAATGCACAGAAATCTCTTGCATTCCTATACACTAATGATGAAAAATCTGAAAGTGAAATTAAGAAAACACTCTCATTTACCATTGCAACAAAAAGAATAAAATATCTAGGAATAAACCTACCTAAGGAGACAAAAGATCTGTATGCAGAAAATTATAAGACACTGATGAAAGAAATTAAAGATGATACAAATAGATGGAGAGATATAGCATGTTCTTGGATTGGAAGAATCAACATTATGAAAATGACTATACTACCCAAAACAGTCTACAGATTCAATGCAATCCCTATCAAACTACCAGTGGCATTTTTCACAGTACTAGAACAAAAAATCTCACAATTTGTATGGAAACACAAAAGACCCCGAATAGCCAAAGCAATCTTGAGAAAGAAAAATGGAGCTGGAGGAATCAGGCTCCTGGGCTTCAGACTATACTACAAAGCTACAGTAATCAAGAGAGTATGGTACTGGCACATAAACAGAAATATAGTTCAATGGAACAGGATAGAAAGTCCAGAGATAAACCCATGCACATATGGTCACCTTATCTTTGATAAAGGAGGCAAGAATATACAGTGGAGAAAAGACAGCCTCTTCAATAAGTGGTGCTGGGAAAACTGGACAGCTACATGTAAAAGAATGAAATTAGAACACTCCCTAACACCATACACAAAAATAAACTCAAAATGGATTAAGGACCTAAGTGTAAGGCCAGACACTATTAAACTCTTAGAGGAAAACGTAGGCAGAACACTCTATGACATAAATCACAGCAAGATCCTTTTTGACCCACCTCCTAGAGAAATGGAAACAAAAACAAAAATAAACAAATGGGACCTAATGAAACTTAAAAGCTTTTGCACAGCAAAGGAAACCATAAACAAGATGAAACGACAACCCTCAGAATGGGAGAAAATATTTGCAAATGAAGCAACTGACAAAGGTTTGATCTCCAAAATTTACAAGCTGCTCATGCAACTCAATATCAAAAAAACAAATAACCCAATCCAAAAATGGGCAGAAGACCTAAATAGACATTTCTGCAAAGAAGATATACAGATTGCCAACAAACACATGAAAGAATGCTCAACATCATCAATCATTAGAGAAATGCAAATCAAAACTACAATGAGATATCATCTCACACCGGTCAGAATGGCCATCATCAAAAAATCTACAAACAATAAATGCTGGAGAGGGTGTGGAGAAAAGGGACCCCTCTTGCACTGTTGGTGGGAATGTAAATTGATACAGCCACTATGGAGAACAGTATGGAGGTTCCTTAAAAAACTAAAAATAGAACTACCATATGACCCAGCAATCCCACTACTGGGCATATACCCTGAGAAAACCATAATTCAAAAAGAGACATGTACCAAAATGTTCATTGCAGCTCTATTTACAATAGCCAGGACATGGAAGCAAGTGTCCATCAACAGATGAATGGTTAAAGAAGATGTGGCACATATATACAATGGAATATTACTCAGCCATAAAAAGAAACGAAATTGAGTTATTTGTAGTGAGGTGGATGGACCTAGAGTCTGTCATACAGAGTGAAGTAAGTCAGAAAGAGAAAAATAAATACAGTATGCTAACACATATATATGGAATCTAAGAAAAAAAAAAAAAAAGGTCTTGAAGAACCTAGGGGCAAGATGGGAATAAAGACGCAGACCTACTAGAGAACAGACTTGAGGATATGGGGAGAGGGAAGGGTAAGCTGGGACAAAGTGAGAGAGTGGCATGGACATATATACACTACCAAATGTAAAATAGATAGCTAGTGGGAAGCAGCTGCATAGCACAGGGAGATCAGCTCGGTGCTTTGTGACCACCTAGAAGGGTGGGATAGGGAGGGTGGGAAGGAGGGAGATGCAAGAGGGAAGAGATATGGGGATATATGTATATGTATAACTGATTCACTTTGTTATAAAGCAGAAACTAACACACCATTGTAAAGCAATTATACTCCAATAAAGATGTTAAAAAAAATAGGTTGTAATTCAAAATCGGATAAATTAGCTTAAAGGAATAACGGGGATTAATTTATGTTTCTGTATTTATATTATTAGTCCCAATGATGTAACAAGACATGAAATGTTAAATAGACTGAGTTATCTTTAAAAAGCACTTTGGAATTAGTGGAACCATTGTTATTTCCAAGAATAGAGATGTTAAAATGTCAAGTTAATTCTCAGTTATTCACAGAGTTTGAAATTGGCTTGAGTCAAGAATCCAAAAGGGTAAAGGAATTATGCATTTAAGACACAACTGCTTCTGGAAGATGATAGTGGAATTTACCTTTGTATATAGAGATTCTTTTTTTTTAAATTAATTTATTTATTTATATTTGCTGTGTTGTGTCTTTCTTGCTGCACAGGCTTTCTCTAGCTGCAGAGAGCGGGAACTACACTTCATTGCGGTGCACAGGCTTCTCATTGTGGTGGCTTCTCTTGTGGAGCACGGGATCTAGAGCGCAGGCTCAGTAGTTGTGGCGCACGGGCTTAGTTGCTCTGCGGCATGTGGGATTTTCCCGGACCAGGGCTCGAACCCGCGTCCCCTGCATTGGCAGGCGGATTCTTAACCGCTGCGCCACCAGGGAAGCCCAACCTTTGCATATAGAGATTCTGATGCTTGAGAGCATTTAAATTTTCGCCCCAAAATGAACCTACAATGTAAATATCTACCTTTTAGTTAGATTCACTCTAATGCTGCTGCCAAAAGCCAGGCTTAGCTGGAACTACATCTTCCTTATTTCAGGGAAGCAATTGTCTTGCTTGTTTATACTGGTACCTAAGGCAGGCAATTGCATTGGCTAAAAAGGGAGTTGGTTTACTGTTTAAAAAGTGTTTGTTTTATTATGTCAATGAAGAATCTACCTAATTAATTAAGTACAGGAAGTAACAGCATTGGTCAGGATTTTTAGGCAATGTTGAGAATTAATTTTATATTACTATTGGATTCATATAAACTCCCTGCAGATTTTTCTATGTTCCCACTAGATCCTAAGCATTTATCTATTATTGTATTATCAATATATGTGGAAAGTTCCTCAGGAACATGTTTTTATATAAGCGATGAAAGGGGACACATAGCTGCTATACGGAGCACACAGGAAAAACAAAACAAAACAAAAAACAAACAAACAAAAGAAACAGACATGAAAGGTAAGTGAAGACTCTTAGAGGAAGTGCCCTCTTAAGTGGGATGTGAAGGATTAGTTTGCACTTTAGAAGAGTTTTTTTTTTTTTTTTTCTGGAGTAAATACATTTATTGATACCCATTTTATATAGTTCAATGAAATAATCTATAAATATAAAAGCATTGTTTTTTTTGGATATCACCATGGCCCATGTAAATACTCAACAGTCAGAATCGTCTGCAGGAAGCATTCCAAGTCACACGGTTAGGTTTACAGATCTGAATATACATATTTCATTAAACAGTGGCACTTATGTACTCAAGTGGTCCAGTGGCTTTGGAATATATGACTACTGGGCATGTGGAGTAAAAATAACGTGTAAGTTTAAGTCAATGGAAAAGGGTATCAACTGTCAACAAAAAGAAACAATTATGAATTAATATCCTAGGTGAAGAAAGTACCACAGTTGACACTTGGCGTCAGAATACTGAAGACGAAGTATGTTTAACGACACATCGTGGTGCCATATGCTCTCTTCAAGTCCCAGTGGGCAGCCCACCAGCGCCTTAGGGTCATTCAGGATCAACAAAACAGCAATTCTTAAAGGATCTCAATAGCTTAGAATAAAAGGAATGTGGGGGCTGGTATCAAGTTTAAAGAAAAGTGAGCTACATAATTCAGTGACATAATGAGTTTCCCTCCTAAGAGGAGGAGATTGCGGGGAAAACAAATTCTTTTTTAATTCCCTTTGTTACAGTGATCAGAATCATTTATCTAACGTGGGAGCAAGAACCCAGATATCTGGTACCCAAAACACAGGTGCACTAATTTTCTTCTGTTTTAAAGTTTGTTCTTCAACACTTCCGAGGGAACTAATGCAGCGGCCACTGTTGAGCCTTGTTCTTGACTTGATGCAGCATAGAATTTTTTCATTTCTTCAGAAACAAATACAGGAATGTCCTTTGCTGCAGTCAGACCATGTGTCTTCTGAGTTAGCAAGCAAATGCATTTAGAAGGTCTGAGGTGTGCAAGGTCCAAAATTGAAATCTGAGAGGCAGTGTTAGAACTTAAGCAAGGCAGGATTTTCAGAGACTACTCAAATGAAAATCTAAGCAAAGCATATAAAAACTCAGTTCTTTCTATTATTTTCAACTGGTAATTGACAGCAACATTCTCTAGTAAGGATGGGTAAGTGATGTTATCTCCAGGTCCAAAATATCCCAACTACTTAAAGTAGGACCCCCAAGAGGAGAAAGACACTTGAGGTCTGTGGTCTATAAAATTCTTTTTTGCCATTTTTTTAAAAAAAAGAAATAGTAGCTTCAGTTGCACACCACTGGTTGAAGGGGTTTTCATCCAAATGAGAAACTCTACCCCTTGTCTCTAGTGCAACAGGCACCAGATTCCCACAAGCGGCAACTTCCATGTCCTGTAGCACGTGGCATCTGACCCTGGAGTGAAGAATAAGCTGGCACAGACCCCGACCACCGGCATTCAGGCTAGATGGCATGTCGTGGCGTGCCATTGTGTGTCAACGCTTTCAGGCTGGGGGCACTGGTCTGGTGACCACAGCTCCTGTGAGAAGTCACACCCACCTCAAAAACCTCATGAATAGCTTTTCGGAAACAATGGAAGTTGTAGTCTATTAAACCTTTTCGTTCAAAACTTTCTTCCCTAAGGATGCAGACCAGTGCCAAAAATTTAGTCACCTCCTTTAAATACAGGACCGTTGTGTTATTCAGCTTGATGATGGCCACAGATTCTTTGTCATAAGCACTTCCACTTCCATCTTCCTTTAACCCATATATATACAAGACACATCAATTACAACATCAATCATGTCACAGCAAAGTTCATACGACTGCATATCCACAGGAGAACTGTCTGTTGCAATGTAGATTTTGCTGACGACATCGAAGAGAAAAGCTTTTTCAATACCTGAATTTGATATAAAGATATTTAATAGATTTTCCAAGGTCGGTAGTTGTGGGATAAGTTTCTGCACCACCTTACTAAAGGCTTCAAATATTGAATGGTCATAGATACTAGTCAAATAAAAGCTAAGGTGGAGTTTTTCTAGCCCAGCATCTGCAAGGTCGTCATTGGCCCTTTGATGAATGTCCATCTGTGTTTCTATTTTGTGATCATCAGACAGACCATCAACTTTGTGAATAAAAACCTCAAAATTCATGCCTGGGTTAACTTTGTAGGCTTTAGAAACAGTCATGTGAAGTCTTGTTAAAGCCTCCATGTAGTTATCCTGTGCATCAATGTCATATATCAAAGCTCCTGTTCCCCTGAAGATCATCTCGTAGTCAAAAGTAGGGTCGAAAAAGTCCATTTGCCCAGGAAAATCCCATATTTGGAAATTCACAAAGGAGCTATTTGAAATGTCATCTTTGTAAATCTTGTTGGTACTTTCCAAAAAGAGGGTCTCGTTGGGTGACATTTTATGAAACACCACCTTCTGGATGGAGGACTTGCCGCTGCGCCTGAGCCCCACGAGCAGAATCCTAGGCTTGGAGCTGTCAGCGCCCCCCCACCCCCCACCCCGGGACACAGCCTCGGCCGGTCAGCGCCCCAACCCCGCCGCCCGCGGCTGCCGCCTCCTCTTCTTCCTCCTCCACGCCGCAGCCGAAGTCCTTTGGGAACGAGTCCGCCGGGCCGTAACTGCCGGCGAGGGGCGTCTCCTCCGCCCCGTACTGCAGGGACATGGTGCTGGAGCCGCCGCCGCCCGCGCCCTGACAGGCCACGCCAGGCCGAGCCAGGCCGCCGCCTCCCCAGGCCGCCGCCGCCACCGCCCCCGGCAGCCGCCAACGGCATGCGGTCCCTAGAAGAGTTTTTTTTTTTTTTTTTTTTTTTAATAAATTTATTTATTTGTTTGTTTTTATTTTTGGCTGTGTTGGGTCTTCGTCGCTGTGCGCGGCTTTCTCTAGTTGTGGCGAGAGGGGTTACTCTTCGTTGCGGTGCACTGGCTTCTCATTGCAGTGGCTTCTCTTGTTGCGGAGCAGCGGCTCTAGGTGCGTGGGCTTCAGTAGTTGTGGCTTGCGGGCTCTAGAGCACAGCCTCAGTAGTTGTGGCGCACGGGCTCAGTAGTTGTGGCTTGCAGGCTCTAGAGTGCAGGCTCAGTAGTTGTGGCGCACGGTCTTAGCTGCTCCACGGCATATGGGATCTTCCCAGGCCAGGGCTCGAACCCGTGTCCCCTGCATTGGCAGGCGGATTCTTAACCACTGCCCCACCAGGGAAGTCCCCCTAGAAGAGTTTTGATGTTTGGTTATGGTGGCTCTAGGAAGGGACAGTGGAATTCATGGCACTGGTGTGGTAATCTGTAATTAGACACAGCTTTCAAGCTAATGTGCCTTAGTTATGCTGCTAGGTTGTGAAAGAGTTACAGATATGTTTAAATCTTGATTCTCTCACCCTTGGGGGTGCTAGATGAGATCTCAGGCCAATTGTCGCTAGACACAAGCAAACTTGTTGGTTTACCCCAGTGTGCCATTGCACATATTATCATTTTCTGTGTGTTATAAAGTAAAAAGCTTCTTGGGAAGCACAGCCTTAAAGTAAATAAAGTAATTTAAAGTGTAGCTACCACATGGAGTGAGAATTGGTGAGTGGACAGAAATGAGAATAATAAATAAAGGTAAGCATGAGAAGATCATGAAAAGCCTGTAAACCATTATAAAGATTTGGGGGAAACCGTTTAATGGATTTAGGCAGAGAACTGATACGAAGAGATTTGCATTTTTGGAAAAACACTCTGGATGTGGAGAGAGACTAGACTGGAAGCAGGTCAGCCAAGGAAGACCAGTTAATATGTTATTGTAGCAAAGACTAGTTAATATATTATTGTAGCAATCTAGAAAAGAGAAGTGGTTCCTGGCCTGGGATAAAAGGTAAGGGGATGGAGAGTGTGAATCAGTTCCAAAATGTTAAGGAGATAGAAACTGTAGATCCTGGAAATTAAGTAAACACCAGAGAGAAGGGAGAGGTAAGGGTCAAGGATGATGTGCAGGCATTTGGTTTAATCGATGAGGTGGATGATATAATAATAGTTGATGTTTACTGAGCACTGTTTTGATAATTATATCCATGTGCCTGGTACTGTTTCAAGGATTATCTCAACTCATTTAATCCTCACCACATTCCTATGTGATAGATACTATATAATAATTCCATTTATGGATAAAAAAATGAGGCCCAAGGGCAAATTTTTAGTAAAAGATAAGAATCTGGATTTGAGCCCAAGAAGACTGGCTCTAGCACCCGTTTTCTTTATTTCTGCATTGTACTGTCTCTGGTGAAATTCCTTAAAATTGGAACACAGAAAATGGAACTGATTTTAGTATGAAGCTGATGAGTTCAATCTTGGACATTGCTTTGGACTGAATTATTCCCTCCACCAACCCAAATTCATATGTTGAAGCTCTAACCTCCAAGGTGGCTGTATCTGGAGATAGGGCTTTTGTGGAGATATTTAAGGTTAAATGAGAACATACCATAGGACCCTAATCTGATAGGACTGTGGCCTTATAAGAAAAGGAAGAGAAAGATGCCCCAGACCCCCACCACATGAGTACACAGTGAGAAGATGACCTTCTAGAAGTCGGCAAGATGGCATCACCAGAATCCAATCATGCTGGCACCCCGATCTCAGACTTCTAGCCTCTACTACTATGAGAAAATAAATGTCTATTCTTTAAAACCAGCTATTCAATGGTAGTTTGTTATGGGAGCCTGAAAAGACTAAGGCCAATATGTACCTGTTGGAAATCCAAAAGGAGCTGTATGCATGAATCTGTTACTCAGAAGAGCTGCTGGAATAGACATGAGGATATGGCAGTCATCAGCATATGGTGGGAAAACTGAACCATGGAACTTAATGAGATTGACTGGCAAGAGAATCTACAGTAAAGAGAGCTGAGAATAAAGCCCATAGAGATACCAACATTTAAGAAATGGATGACAGAAGACAAGCTGGCAAAACAGACTGATTAAGAGGAATCAGCAAGGAAAAATAAAGAAAAAAAGAAAAGAAAACAGGAGAGTGTAGTATCACAGACACCAAGGAAAGAAAGATTCCATGGGACTTCCAGTGGTTAAGACTCCATGCTCCCAATGCAGCGGGCATGGATTCAATCCCTGGTCTGGGAACTAAGATCAGCATGCCACACAATGCAGCCACAAAAAAGAAAAAGAAAAGATTCCAAGAGCAAAGAACTGCGGAACAATGTTAAATCTACAGAAAGTTATATGGAATAGTAATTATCCATTGAATTTAACTACAAGAAATCACTGTAATCCTTAGTGAGAACAAATCGATTGTAATAGACTTGTAAAGGCAGAAACCATATAGAAAAGTATGAAGACTAAGTGGTTGTTGGGATGTGGAGGGGTGAGAGTGGATGACGCATTCAAAGAGGTGTCCTTAGTAGGAAAGAAAGATGAGAGTAGAAGTTTTTGTTGTTCTTGAGACAGGAGAAATATAAGCAAGCTTAATGCTGATAGGAAGGAGAGAATAAAGAATGTGATAGGAGAGAGATGGAACCATTAGTAGGTGAAGCCCTTGAGAGGGTAGGTGGAATAGAAATGCAGAGAGCTCAAGTAAAGACATGAACTTTAAAAAGAGGGATGCTGGGACTTCCCTGGCCATCCAGTAGTTAAGACTCTGCATTTCCAGTGCAGGGGGCACAGGTTCAAACCCTGGTCAGGGAAATAAGAGCCCACAGGCTGCGTGGCATGGTCAAAAAAAACAACAACAACAAAAAAGAGGGATACCATTTCTTTTAGAAGAGAAAGGTGAGTATGGAGTATGGATGCAGGTGAATCTTTAGACTTAGACACAGATGTTGAGAGGGCTCTTATTTGATGGTCTATATTTCCTCTTCCAATTAAGTATTAAAGTGTTCTAAGAATAAGGAGGAAGTTGGGGAGGCACTGAGTAGAAGTTTACTTTGCTGGTGCTGTGCCGGAAACGTGGTATTCATCCATGCTTGGAATTTTACAAGGCAGTGGTAAGAGTAGATTGGGGTGTAGATTACTGGTAAGAGAAAAGGTTAGAATGTGAACCATGGAATCAACTGGAGGGAAAGGTTGAATGATTGGGAGAAAAAAAAGAAAAACCCGATAGGTGAAGATAAAGAAAAAGTGTCCTGGAATTCCAAGTTCTCTCAAGATCACAGAATAGAAAATGAGGGTGAAACTAAGACATTGTTGCAAAAGAGTAGGATAACTAAATTGAAGATTTCAAGTACAGCAGGTCTCTGCATGGTGACAAGCTCTAGAGTATGGCATCGGAAATGGAAATAAGGGGACTTCCTTTGTGGCGCAGTGGATAAGAATCCACCTGCCAATGCAGAGGACACGGGTTCGAGCCCTGGTCCAGGAAGATCCCACATGCCGCAGAGCAACTAAGCCCGTGCGCCACAACTACTGAGCCTGCGTGCCACAACTGCTGAAGCTGGGGTGCCTAGAGTCCATGCTCCGCAACAAGAGAAGCCACCGCAATGAGAAGCCTGCGCACTGCAACGAAGAGTAGCCCCCGCTCGCCGCAACTAGAGAAAGCCTGCGCACAGCAACAAAGACCCAACAGAGCCAAAAAAATAAAAATTAAATTAAATCTTAACAGGAAAAAAAAGGAAATGGAAATGAGTTGTTTTTACTAAAGAAATAAGGTAATGAAAGAGTTTATGAATAAAGTCCTTTTAAGCAAGTAGTCGAAAAGTAATCTGAAGCTCTCAGATCAAACTCATCCTTTTCTAGATCAAGCATGAGAATAAACAGAGAAATCAATCATTGTCCTCTAACATGGTAGCAGGGAGCCTCAAAAGGAAATTTCAAAATCAGGACACCTGGACCCACATCCTTGAAAAATGTCTGGCAATATCCACAGTTTCCATGTCTTTAGCACTTTTAACTCCTGCCAAACATAGCCTTCCCTTAGCAATGAGATAACTCTGCACCTGTAGTTGAGGAGTCCTGTGGAGATGAAAACTCAATGAAATATCTGCAGCCATTTGTCCACCACCTCAACTAAGACCCCCAACGTGTTGACACCTCCAGTGACAGAGAACACCAATGCCTTCGCACTGTTTCCTATTATTAAAAAGACTCTATCTCCTGACAGTGTTGCAGCCTATAGTTACAAGATAGCAATGTGTCCAAAGATTCTTTCTATACATATATGGAATATCATTAACATCAATGGAATGATTCCAACCCAAACTGAAAAGTTAAAATCAAAGTAAGGAAACTATATGGAAGAAAAACTGGCTTTTATTAAATTTTATTATATCAGAATTGTGAATACGGACTAATGAACCATTCTTCCACCACTTTCAAAAGATGGAAAAGATAACTTTTATTCTTTTTCCATTTCTTTTTTTTTTTTAATTTATTAATTTAATTTATTTATTTCTGGCTGTGTTGGGCGTTCATTGCGGTGCGCGGGCTTCTCATTGCGGTGGCTTCTCTTGTTGCGGAGCACGGGCTCTAGGCGTGTGGGCTTCAGTATTTGTGGTGCACGGGCTTCAGTAGTTGTGGCTTGCGGGCTCTAGAGTGTGGGCTCAGTAGTTGTGGCGCACGGGCTTAGTTGCTCCGCGGCAGGTGGGATCTTCCCGGACCAGGGCACGAACCTGCGTCCCCTGCATTGGCAGGCGCATTCTTAACCACTGCGCCACCAGGGAAGCCCTCTTTTTTCCATTTCTAAAACCACCACCAAATACTCACTTTTCCCTGTGCTCCTTCCAGGATATGCATCACTCCTGTCTTGGAACTCTAAATATCTCCTGGGTCAGATTTGAAGAATATCACCTCTAGAGCTTCTACAAGGATCATCATTCTTGCCCATATTTGAAGTTTAGGTTTTGTGGACTGCTCATCTTCATGAGCAGGTCTCCTAACTAACATTCTCTATTCTTACATGGTGACCAATTTTCCAAACATTATTCAAGATCCACTTAAATCCTGTCTCTTTCCTGAAATCTTCTCTGGCCATCCTAAGCGGCAGAGAATTCTCTCTCCTACAACATAAAATACATAGTTCCACACATATTTGCTGGATACCTAATAGATGCAGGCACTATGCTAGGTTCTGGTAATACCTTGTTGAATAATATGGCTTATATAAACAAGGGGCTAAATGCATACTAAAGAAATAAGTACTTAGTAAAGAAACTTTCTGGCAGAGGTTCAAGGTAGAATAAAAGAAAGTGAACTTTTATTAAACCTCCTCTTCTACAGACCAGGACTTTAATCTTCAGAGTATCCCTTACAGTTTTACATATGAAAAACTGGCCAGAAGAGTTCACAGGGAAGGAACTCATATAAAGATCATGTGATAGAACAGAAATCAGAACTCATCTGGCTCCTTCCGAAGCCAAGCTTTTACCACTTCACTGAAGCTGCCTCCGTAGAGTAGAATGGACAGGGCTGATTACATCAGCAAACATTTATTGAATACTTATTATAAGCCAGGCATTGCATAAGTGTTCATTTAATTCTTACAACCATGCTATGAAGTGGACACCATTATTACCCCTATTTTAAAGATAAAGAAACTGAGTGATGAAGAGATTAAATAACTTGTACAGTGCCCCCAGCAAGCAAAATATAGCCAGTATTCTAACCCATTTTCTTCTGACTGCAGAACTCAGGATCGTCACCATTTGATTTTATTAACACTTAACAGTTAGAAATCTAGACTGTAATCATAGCTCCATCATTACAAGTTGTTTGAACATGCAAAACTTCATGAGCTTCAGTTTCTTGGTTTTTCAAATGAGAAAAATGATATTGTCCTTCCCGACATTTTGTGGAGAAGTGTGAGGCTCCAATGAGAATTATTTCTTAGGTGCTTTATTAATAGTAGTTAACAAAGAGAAAGTCAAATTTTAGAGTAGGTTACTGGCTTGGACCTTCTGAAGAGCTGTCTATTACCAAATCTACTAGTCCAGAAAAGTCTCTTTACTTTAAAATTTACAGAGGATGACTTATTTATAATGAATGGCACCTCACAAATTTAACAAAAGATCCAACAACTTTATTTTTAATGTGGATTATTTAAAAAAAGAAAACTCAATGGTAGATAATACGGAAAGTTGTTTAACTGGGAAAGTTAATTTCTGATGTCATTGTCCTGAGATTTATCCTTATGTGTGGTTTCCTACTCATTTTAAGAGAGATTTGAAAAATTAGAACAGCAAAGCACACCATGCTACCATTGGCTCCAAGTACAGTGAGGGTCTCAGAGTAATTAAAAGTAATATATTGAAAAATCCAGACCATATACGGTTGAGCAGGAGGGGGCTGGGGTGGAAGTGCTGGTCAAGTGCAAAGGCAGAGGTGGGCCTGAGGGGTTCTTCCTTACCCGGGGCCTCCCACGGGTGTGTCCCGCCCCTTTGCACGGAATTCTGGGGCAGTGGGACACCTTGCCCAGAGGGAACTATCTCACCAAGCCCAGGAAGGGCCCAGGGCTTAGGAGGCCGGCAGCGTGGGCAGCAGGACCCTGCTGAGCTCCGGATCCCCTACACACTCGTGCCTGTGGGCACCAGGCTCTCTGCTGAGTGCGGGGACTGACGCAGAGGGGAGTGGGCCTGTACCCAGGCATCCTGGGTTTCAACTCAGAGATTCCAAGTTCCAAAACCGTTCTTAGAGTGGTCTGGCATTCAGGGTCTTGCCTGCAGTGCCCAGAGTGTGGGCAATGATTAAGCAGGAGTTTTCTAGTTCTGGGGGAGTCAGGTAATCATCGCAGGTAAGGGCACGGGCTGCAGAGGCCAACAGCCCCATGTTACAGATAGGAAGCCAAGGAACAGCGACACTAAGGTGAGGTGCTTACAGAAAGTCACCCAGGTTAGGTGTGGGATCCATCCCATGTAGAAGTTACCAGACATTCCCGACCCAAGATGGTCAGGTCTGGGGTGGGTATGCTTTCAGCATAAGCTAGTCTTATGAGGGAATTAGTCCAGGGGCTGACGACTTCTGACCAGCACCTTTTCCACTAAACTGAGGCTGCAGGGAACACCAGGCTACTCAGGTAGCCACCCTTCAGGCACCCAGAATCAATGGAGTGACGGCAAGGCACTGTGTACCCATTCACTGGGAGGTCACTGCCCCATGGGAGGCAGCACGGGGGAGAGGAGTGCAGGCTGGGAGACGAGGATGAAGCCGACTCTTGTGTGACCTCAAGCAAGTCCTTTCCCTCTTTGGGGCTTCGAATCTCCGGTGGTAAGTGGAGGGTTTGGACAGGAAGTCCAGCCCCGCGATGGGCCGCAAAGTTAGGCCTCAGTGATGGCTCTGGCCTTGTCCCTGCCTTCAGTGCAGTGGGAGAGGAGACTGATGTGTAAACAGACTTACAGTCCTAGATGACTGAGGTGGTGACAGGAGTCTGTGCCTGGGCCTGAAGGAGCCCAGAGGAAGGTCAATAACGTCATCTGGGGGTCATTAATGACACCAGGATAAGACTGGTATGAAGGAGCCCAATGTTGGGTATATCTGGTCTGAATCTTTTCACCACCTCAGCCTGAGTCTGGCCTGGAGGCAGCTCAAGAAATGTTTTATTGCCCTAGTGCTCGTCCCAATCCTCAGGAGCTTTCCGGTCTTGCTGAAAGGAAGTCTTTCCTCCTCTGAATTCCTGTTGTTTATCGTGGGAGGTTGGGGGGTTGAGTGGGGGTTAGGTCAGAGAGACTAGGGCTCAGGTTGCCCTGATTGTCTTGAGTTTCCAGGCACACCTAGATCTTCTCTTGTCCCATCCTTGCTTAAAACCTTTCAAGCCTATCTCTTTGCCTTCAGGATAAAGTACAAATTCTTTAGCACATCAAGACCTTGCACAATCTGACTTTTCTTCACATTAGACTAGGATTCCTTGACCTTGGTACTATTGACATTCGGGGTTGGATGATTCTTTGCTGGGGGTGGAGGAGGGGAGCTCTTCTGTGCATTACAGGACGTGTAGGAACATCCCTGGCCTCTGCTTACTAGATGCCAGTAGCACACATACCTCTCCCCAGCTGTGACAACCAACAATGTCTCTGGATATTGCCAAATGTTCTCTGCAGGTCAAAATCACCCCTGTTTGAGAACCACTGGCCTAGAGGAGGTTCAGCCACTCTGGACCTCTTTTATTTCCAGGAGTGTGGCTTACTATCTCTTTCCTCATAGTAGCCTTTCACATTTCTCCCCTCTACCTGGCTGATAACTTACTGCAGCAGATCTCAGACATCGTCTCCCCTGGAAGCCCTCTCTGACCCCCTCAGATTGGGTCAGGTGCCACCTCTGGGCTCCTTCAGCCCACCCGGCTCCCCTGACCCAGCCCTGCCCACCTGTGATTAACACCGTCAAGGGACCACTTTTTCTGTCTTCCCCGCTAGACTAGGAGCCCCAGGAGGGCAGAGCCTTCATCAGCACTGTGTCCCCAGTGCCGCCCAGCTCAGGGCTGAATGCAGAGCAAGAGCTCAGTGTTCATGGAATGAATGGACTTTGAAACAGAGGCTGGGCTGAGGCGGAATTCCCTGATGCAAATAGTGGGTGGATCCTGGCAGTCAGTTGGGACATACTGGAAAGTCTGGCTGCCTCCTGGTCTGTCTGGCCCTGTGAGGACATGCTGGAAAGTTTGGCTGCCTTCTGGCCCCTGCCTGGCCCTCAGGGTCTCAACTGCTTCTCAGCCCTCATGCACCCCTGAGCGGATGTTCCTGGGGATTGTGTGAGATTGGACATGCAGATCCAAAAGCAAGAACAGTGTCTTAGTGACGGCTCTGTTCGTAGCCACCACCGCCCTCTCCCCACCCAGGGGGCCTAGCACAGAGCAGGCGCCCCAACCAGCCTGTTCCTCCTCCAGGGGCTCAGATACAGGGCCCAGAGATCCTTCCTTCAGCTAATGTGTCTTGAGTCCCTGCTACATGCTAGGCTCTGTGCTAATGCTGAGGCTACAGCTGTGACAAAACAGAGGCCCCACCCCCTGGGAGCTCTGTTGTAGTTGAAGGCAGGGGAAGGACAGACAGAGACACACAGTGAACAAGGTAGATAAGAAAAATATACCGCAGGTCAAATGACAATAAGGGGGAGAAAGAAAGAAAAAATTGGGGGAGGGGGGTAGGAAATGAAGGGGACTGGGTAAGAGGGTTGTCATTTCAATAGGGAGTCTGGGAACTCCCCTGGCGGTCCAGCAGTTAGGGCTCCACTGCAGGGGCCACGGGTTCGATCCCTGGTCGGAGAACTAAGATCCCACATGTTGAGTGAAATGGCCAAAAGATAAAAAATAAGTAAATAAAATAAAATAAATAATGTGGTCTGGAAAGGCTTCCCTGAGGAGGTGACATCTTAACAGACCTGAAACGTGTGAGAGAGGGAGTCACGCTGTAACATGGGGAAGAATGTTGCAGGTGAAGGGAACAGCCAGTGCAAAGGCTCTGAAGAGGGAGGTGCCTGGGACGATGAAGGAACAGCGAGGAGGCCAGTATGGGAAGAGCGGGTTGGTGAGTGAGGGAAGAGGAGGGAGCACAGAGAGGGAGGGAGAGTGGGGGCCAGATCATGCCAGGCCTTGGGGGCCATGGCGAAGACTTTGCCTTTACAATGAGGACAGGGGAGCCGCAGGAGGTTTGCCTCTTTATCAAGGTATAATTTAGATACCATTCTTAGAATAAGGTTCAGTGGCCTGAAGTACATTTATGCAGCTGTGCAGTGGTCGCAGCCCCATCTGAGAACGCTTCCATCCCTGCAGAAAGGTCCCCTCTTCCCTTTTGCAGTAACTCCTGCTCCCAACCCCAGCTCCAGGTAACCACTAAGGTACTTTCTGTCTCCACAGTTTTGCCTTTTCTTTTTTTTAATTTTTAAATGTTATTATTATTTATTTATTTTTGGCTGCATTGGGTCTTCGTTGCTGCGTGTGGGCTTTCTTCAGTTGCAGCGAGCGGGGGCTGCTCTTTATTGTGGTGCACGGGCTTCTCATTGCCGTGGCTTCTCTTGTTGTGGAGCACGGGCTCTAGGCGCACGGGCTTCAGTAGTTGTGGCACGCAGGCTCAGTAGTTGTGGCGCACGGGCTTAGTTGCTCCACGGCATGTGGGATCTTCCCAGATCAGGGCTCGAACCCGTGTCCCCTGCATTGGCAGACAGGTTCTTAACCACTGCGCCACCAGGGAAGCCCCCCAGTTTTGCCTTTTCTAAAGGTTTCTTATAAATAGAACAACAATAACAAATTCATACCTTATTTAATATGGCTTTTTTAATCCTTTGCCTCTGGTAGTGAACCTCCAAATAAACAAAGATATAATTCAAAATCACAGCAGTATTGTCTTCTGAGGCATGAAGAGGCCAAATGAGGCACTACATTGTAAAATAAGTGAATCACAGTAAGAAAAGAAAAACAGAGGCTGTGATACTGAGACTTCAAAATCCTATTCTGCATTGCTTCTTACTATTTAAACTTTTCACCCTGTTGAAGCTCTCTCTAATGAAAACAGCCTTAGGTAGGAAACCCCAATGTTTGTAGACTCACTGTGGAAAAGAATGGCTTGTATGTTTGTGTTTGATAACATTGTTATAGTTACTAAAATATCAGCGCATGTTTCCAGAATTTTGTAGGATTCCCCATTGTGGAGGCAAAGATATTTGTGGGCACAAGATTCTCAGTTCAATATTTAATGTTGGGTTGCTATGGAATAACAAATCAATGGATTTCCTTGATATTCAAGCTAGTCTAAATTAGTTTTCAATATGATTAAATGTGAGTGAAAAACATTGTGCAGCAATTTTTCTTATGTTCTTTGCATCTATTTAAAAAAAATTTTTTTTAATTGAAGTATAGTTGATTTACAATGTTGTGTTAGTTTCAGGTGTAGAGTAAAATGATTCAGTTATATATATATAACTGAATATATATGTAAGTATATATTCTTTTTCATATATATTTCATATATATATTTCATATATTCATATACATATATAAATACATGTACATATTCTTTTTCGGATTCTTTTCCCATATAGGTTATTACAAAATATCGAGCATAGTTCCCTGTGCTATGCAGTAAGTCCTTGGCAGTTTTTCTACTGTCAGTTGTTTTACAAAATAACTGATTTCTCAGTCTTCATCCTTCCACTTATATTTTTTGGTACATCATAAAGTTTTACAGGAAGTTTTGAGACAAAAGTTAAATTCTGGTATATAGGGTCTATTTTCAAACATTCATAGAATGTTCAAGATATATTAATCTCACAGCAAGAGGGAGACAACTCACTGATCAAATTGTCAAGTCCAAACGGAATAAGATCTCATAAGAGTTCTGTAGAAACAGCACATGAATAAAGATTAGCCGTATTTAAAGAAAACATTAATGGACCATGCTGCCCATTAAATTTCAGAATGTTGGAGTAATGAAATTTGTTTATGCAGAATTATCTGCTACTGATTTTGATACAGTCCAGCAGGAACAACACCAAGTGAGCATCGGGGTAGAAGACAGTTTGTTGTTAGGGTTATGAGAATTTTCATATTTGAGTAAAATGGGATGATTAAGACCAGAGCAAAACAGATTCATGTACATGTTGCATGTTTCATTCACATTTGTTCTAGTGTTTTGTGGTCCTGATAAAATTATTTTTTAATTGCAGTATAATTGACTTACAATATTATATTAGTTTCAAGTGTACAACATAGTGATTCTGTATTTTTATACATTACGAAATGTTTACCATAAGTCTAGTTACCATCTGTCGCCATACAGGGTCATTACACTATTATTGACTATATTCCTTATGTTGTACATTACATCCCTGTGACTTATTTGTTTTATAAATAGAGGTTTGTACCTCCTAATCCCCTTCCCTTATTTCACCCATCCCCCCACCCCCTCCCTTCTGGCAACAACCCGTTTGTTTTCTGTATCTACGAGTCTGTTTCTGTTTTGTTATGATTGTTCACTTGTTTTGCTTTTTTGATTCCACATGTAAGTGAAATCATACAGTATTTGTCTTTCTCTGTCTGAGTTGTTTCACTTAGCCTTATATTCTCTAGGTCTATCCATATTGTTATAAATGGCAAGATTTTATATTTTTAATGGCTGAGTAATATTCCACTGTGTGTGTGTGTGTGTGTGTGTGTGTGTGTGTGTGTGTACCATATCTTCTCTTCAGTCATCTATCAATGGACAAGTATTTTACCTCAAGATACTGAAGACCAGATCAGTGATGTATTCCTAATGGAGAGAGGTGCACATAGCACACCTGCAACATGTGATTTGAGACATAATATCAGATCCAGGGAGCACACAAAGTAAAATTGAGACCGTCTGTGGGATGTTTATTATACAAAATGAAGAGTGATGTCTAGTACTTAGTAGGCAGACATTTAATCATCCTATTAATAACTATATAAATCATACCAACAATGGATGCATAATACTGGTTGTTTTTTTTCAAATTTTCTTTCTTTTTTTGCACCTGAAAACACAGAGGGTACACTACAAAAACCATCAAGACTCACACAAGACATTTAACCAGAAGGTAAATCTATTTGTTTCATTGAAGATATGACTTTCCACTATCCCAGAGTTCCCCCTTTCCTGTAGCAGTATCTGTTTCCCTCGAGAGGCAGGATCGTTTATTAGGTGAGATCAAAGGATTTGGCACCAGCGAAATCTACACTCAAATCCAACTCTGCAACTTGCCAGCTGAATTTCCAGTAGCCTGTTGTACAAGTCATTTCATTAGTATGACTAAGTTTCTTCATCAGTGAAATGGAAAAACTCAGAGTTGTTGAAAAAATAAATTAACTTGTTCAAAGAGCAAAGAATAGTGGTTGGCTTATGGTAAGTAGTCAGTAAGTCATGGTCCAAATATCTAGTAAAATTAATAATCATAATTCTAGTGAGACTAAAGTTACAGCAAATGGACCAGAGGAATACTGTCCCCAGGTTAAAATACAGTACAGAGACTCATTCTTTTTTAAATAGAGAAAACATGATCTTCTGAGTGATTGGAACATTAGTATCCACCAGAAATAGTTGGCCTCTCTCTGTTTTCTTGTTTGTTTGTTTGTTTGTTTAGTACTGTATAAAAACGTACACACTTTGACTCTTTAATCTCCTTTTGTAAACAGTACATAAAATATACTACAATACAATTAAGGTTACATTTTTTTTTTGCATAATTTATATTACATTCTTACCTTCCTGATGGTAAGAATGTAATACACACTTACACTATTTCACTCTGACTGAATTTGGAAAATGCATGCCCAACATATTTGCAAATCATCCCTGCAGTAGGCCAAGCTCTTTTGTTTTCATTTTTACTCTCACTGACTTTAATATGAGAGGGTGACATTTTCTCACTTTGCTTTAGCTCCTGCATGATCCAACACGGCTCCATTTAATTGTGTTTTAGGTGGAGCATCTCTAAATAACAAATGGTTAATTTCCTACCACACTGTTAGATTATTTGACAGAGACCAGCTAAACTCTTCTTATCTCCAACTAGACTTATTTTTTGGACACCTTTATAGTTACATGTGGCCATATGACTTCCTCTGGTAGTGAAATGAGGGCAGAAATGTTGCAAGTCATCCTTCCCCCATCATTTGGCAGAATGCCAGCTCCCAGGGAGACTTTGGATACTGTGCATTGAAGAAAGCAGAGCACAATAGACCTGGGACGGGGTTGACAGTATGGGGCAGAATCCCTGCCCCTCCACAGATTGGCCTCAACATGAACAAGAAACAAACTACTTATGAAGTCTATGAGATCTTAGGGTTTATCTTTTATAACCTTTAGCATCCTTAAATCATAGAGAAATTGTTATTAGACATGAGGTACTGTCACAAGAGAAGCTTAACCGTGTGGCACGGGTTAGAGGTTAGGCATCTAAACATTTGGTAAAGCCGTAGTCTGTAAGTTCTAAGGCAGCCCTGTAGCTCTAGTGGAGGAGGTTGGATAATAGAATGTTAAAAATGTGTTGATCATTCATGGCCATATGTAGCCTGTTATGAAAAGAAAAATAAACTTGGGCAAGAAGTGGCTCTTTAGCAAGTCAGACATAAAAAGGAATAGCGTACCATTAGATGGAGTTTCAAAGTGTTGGAAAGCTGGGTGTTTCTAGAACCCAAGCAGTGGAAAGTTTCCATGCTACAGAGGTACAGTAAGACTAAGTCTTGTTTAAAAACAAACAAACAAAAAAAGGAATATCTAAGAGTTTGGCCTCTTCCCCAAGCTTGATGTCCTCTGGATTGCTGCCATTCAGTTGAGAGAGGTATGGGGCCAGGAAGCAAAGAAATTAAGTTTGACAGTTCTGACTAGGAATGCTACTGGCACATGGTACTGACTGGAAGCAAGTGGGCTTGAAACCTACATTCTTAAGGGACTTGCATAGCCAGGAAGCACGACCGCAATCTACACATGCCTCTAACTGCTCAATGCGTATAACAATCTTCAAGTATCCAACGTTGCACCACCATGAAGTGAACTAGGAATGGTGTGGAGAGGGCAGAATTTCCAACACCCCTTGCAGAGGTGACTAGGGAGGAGAATGGACAAGGAATAACTTCCAAAAGGCAGAGCCAAAGACCAGTGGACAAAGTCTTTTATCCAAATGAGTAAAATCAGTTCCTAATCAAGGAATTTTCCTGCCTTCAGGGAATGGGACATTCACAGTGCATGCACAGCATGCATTTCATAATTTTTATGGACTCTCTGTCATTCATTTCTTCTTTTACTGAGTGGGAATTTTTATTTCTGGTTGTTATATTATCCTTGATCCACCATTGTGTGTTGGGCAGAAGGAATGATGCAGATAACTCATCCTTTTTAATTTATAGGTTACCAGAACTTAAGGATCCACAACCAGACCAGATGTAGAGGAATTAATATTACCCAAAGATCCTGGATTTAGATCTGAAAGCAGTGTCTGAATAATATCTTTTAAAATTTTAAAACAACTTTATCAAAGTACAATTTATGTCCAATAAAATGTACCCATTTACTGGATACAATTCAGTGAATTTTGACTGATATGTACATTCATGAAACCATAGTCACAATTGAGATGTAGAACATTTCCATCATGAGAAAAATTCTCTTGCATCTTAGTGAAGTCTCATATCTCTCTCTACCCCTAACCCTAGGCAACCACCGATCTACTCTCTGTCACTATAGATTAGTTTGCATTTTCTACAATTTAGTCTAAATTGAATCTTTAAGTCTGGATTCTTTCCCTCAGCATAATTATTTTGAGATCCATCCATGTTGTTGAATGTATCGGTAGTTCATTGATTTTTTGTTGCTGAGTAGTATTCCATTGTGTGGATAGCTCACATTTAGTTTATGCTGATGGAAATTTAGACCACTTACCTGTTGATGCATATTTAGGTCATTTCAAGTTGTTAGAATCTGCAAGAAACTGCAAAATAGTTGTGCAAAGAGTCTGTACCATCTGTAGCATATGAAAGAGTTCCACTTGCTCCAAATTCTTGCCAACAATAGCATTGTCTGTCAATCTTTTTATATTTCACTATTATAATGTGTGTATAGTGTGATCTCATTATGGTTTTCATTTGAAATTCTCATTTGATTGATGAACATCTTTTCATGTGCTTGATGACTATTCATATATCTTTTTTGATGAGGTGTCTCTTTAATCTTTTGCTAATTTCTTAATTGGGATGCTTTATTTTTCAGTTGCAAATGTTTTTTATAAATTTGACATACATGTTCTTTGTTAGGTATGTTTTTTTCTTCCTAACCTGTGGCCTTAATTTTCTTTCTTTTTATTTTTGATAGTGTTAACCTCCAAAATATATAAGCAGCTCATTCAGCTCAATATTAAAGAAACAAACAACCCAATCCAAAAATGGGCAGAAGACCTAAATAGACATTTCTCCAAAGAAGACATACAGATGACCAAGAAGCACATGAAAAGCTGCTCAACATCACTAATTATTAGAGAAATGCAAATCAAAACTACAATGAGATATCACCTCACACCAGTTAGAATGGGCATCATCAGAAAATCTACAAACAACAAATGCTGGAGAGGGTGTGGAGAAAAGGGAACCCTCTTGCACTCTTGGTGGGAATGTAAATTGATACAGCCACTATGGAGAACAATATGGAGGTTCCTTAAAAAACTAAAAATAGAATTACCACATGATCCAGCAATCCCACTACTGGACATATACCCAGAGAAAACCATAATTCAAAAAGACACATGCACCCCAATGTTCATTGCAGCACTATTTACAATAGCCGGGTCATGGAAACAACCTAAATGCCCATCGACAGAAGAATGGATAAAGAAGTTGTGTTACATATATACAATGGAATATTACTCAGCCATAAAAAGGAACGAAATTAAGTCATTTGTTGAGACGTGGATGGATCTAGAGACTGTCATACAGAGTGAAGTAAGTCAGAAAGAGAAAAACAAATATCGTTTATTAATGCATGTATGTGGAACCTAGAAAAATGGTACAGATGAACCTGTCTGCAGGGCAGAAGTTGAGACACAGATGTAGAGAACAAACGTATGGACACCAAGGGGGGAAAACCGTGGTGGGGTGGGGATGGTGGTGTGCTGAATTGGGTGATTGGGATTGACATGTATGCACTGATGTGTATAAAATTGATGACTGATTTAAAAAAAGAAATAGTGTCTTTTGAAGAGACAGTGTTTTTAATTTTCATAAATTAGAATTTATCTCTCTTTTTTTTAAAATGATTTTGCTTGTGCTGCCCTAAGAAATCTCTGCCTGCTTCAAGGTCACTCAGTTTTGTTTTGTTTTGTTTTGTTTTAAGTTTTATAGTTACAGCTTTTACATTTAGCTTTAGAATTTATTTTGAGTTAAATTTTGTGTAAGGGAGTAAGATAAAGGTTGATGATTTTTTTTTCCATACAGATATCCAGTTGATTCAGCACCATTTGTTAAAAAAGGTTTTTCTTTCCTATTGAATATATGTCACATTTTTGCCTAAAGAGAAATGATTATATATGTGTAGGTGGAATCTAGTCTGTTCCACTGATTTAGATGTCTATCCTTTCCCTCAGACCACACTGTCTTGATTACTGTAGCTTTACTGTAAGTCTTGATACCAAGTGGTGTTATTTTTCTAACTTTATTCTTCTTTTTAAAAACTGCTTTGGCTAGACTAAGTTGTTTGTATTTTCATATTCATTTAGAATTAACTTGTCAATTTCTATTTTAAAAGCCTGCTGAAGTTTTATTGGAACTGCATTAAATCTCTACATTTAGGTAGAATTTACATCTTAACAATATTGAGTTTTCTAATTCACAGACATGGTAAATCTCTCCATTTATTTATGTAGGTTTCCTTAAATTTAATTCTTCAAGGATTTGTAGTTTTCAGTATAGAGTTCTTGCACATATTTTGTTAAATTTATCCCTAAGTAGTTTCTGTTTCCTCATGCTATTGTAAAGGAAATTGTTTGTTACTAGTATATAGAAATATTATTGGTTTTTATTTAAAATTTTTGAATATTGTGTCCATGCTAAATTAATTTAGTTTTAGTAGACATCTCAGAGTTTAATCAGTCATCATGCATAAAGAAGGAGGGCTTTTACCAGAAGCACAGTGGAAACTATAGCACCCCAAGCAAGACAGGACCCCAACCAAGATAGGACCACCAAGATCTCAGATCCTACTGGAAAGAACGTTTGGGCACCCCCATCAAGTAAAGTTCCTGACCAGCTGAGATCCTGGCAGCAGGAATAAGTGGTGGAAGAAGAAATAATTTATCAACTTAAATCAATTAGTGAACTTGTGGCCAGCTACAAAAGCAACAATAGCTGCTATCTTTTATGTTAATTGTTTCTTCACACCCCTCCACCTTTTTTTAACTACTTTATTTGAATAGCACTAATGTAGCTAATATTTTAGATTTGAGATGAGAATATGACAAAATAGCCATCATCCTACACTGATATGGTAATAGACTTTTCTATCCTGTAGGTTGAGGATGTAAATTCTTCACCCAGACAAGAATTGATTATGAGCAACAAAAGGGGTTGGAATGGACACCTTCAGCTACAATCTATATCCTACTTTTTGCCCAAGGAATCTGACCCAAAAGGACTGGCTGGGTGGAGCCCATGGGAGGCACTGGCAGAGATACAAAGGGCGTGAGAAAAGTGAATTTACAGTAGTTTTCTCTTGGGTTTCCTCCATGCTAAGTGGCCTCAAGGAGACTGCTTTCCTTTAAAGAGGGCCAAGCTTCTCTTGAGTGGCCATCTCTACGTAACTCTCTCGGGGTCCTGATAATTCCTTTTATCCCTTACCTATCCCTTCAGGCTGAAAGATGATAAAGTTTCCCCACAGTATTACACACACCTTTTTGCTTTTCTGAAACACTGCCCACATATTTGTAACTGGTCCCTTTATTAAACTCTCCTTCAATCACTCACTTTTATCAGGTAATCTCTTACCGTGACCCAGCTGATACGCAAATTATAGTTTTGTGCCTTAACAACAATTCCTACACATAGTTCAGCTTACAGGTGTCAGCGTGTGTGTATTTATGTGCTTGGGAGTCTGTGGGTGTGTTTAGGGGGTAGCCATGGGTCTGAAGCCAATATTCAGCTGCTTCATCTCCTAAAGGGCAGGTAATTCTGAGTCCAAGAGGTGGGAGCTGGCAGGTCAGTGGAACTCTGCTAGACTCTGCCTCTGTTGAGGGGTTTTTGAGCCCAGGTTGCCCTTGCAGGGAGGCCCACTGCTGCCAGTTGCCAGGAGGTCTCAAAGGAATAAAGCTGAGTAGTCAAGGCTTTCTAATATCCAGGGATTTCAGTGCATTGGTTGCTTTGGTCAGTTTTACTGCTGATACAAATATAATAGTTTCTATCATCTTCTTTAGAATAAAGTTAAGAGTTTATTGAACAAAAATTTAATTATTAAATAGGTAAATAAAGTTATGCAAATAACCAGAAAACAGCCAAAACCAAACCAATAAAAAAGCAGAAATACAACTAAGCCTCGAAGTTCTATTACGTAACTGATGCATAAATGCAACAAGGCCAGAATGGGAAACTATTAGAAATCTGCTAGTGCCTATCCCAGTTTCTGCAATTGCAAATAAGCACAGTTAGCATTTATTGAGCATTTATTACATGCCAGCCACTTGTTGTAAGCATTTTGTGTTAGCTCATTTAATTTTCACAACAAGAAACTGGGACTCAGAAAGGGTTTAGTAATTTGATAAGTGGTAGAACTCAAATTTGAACCCAGGTAGTCTGACACTAGAGCCTGTGTTCTTAACCACTGCCCCATGCTGCTTTTTTCACCTGAACAGGGAGATGGTTGGTGTAATGACCTTCCAAGTTCTCTTTTAGCTTGAATTTTCTGTGCCTCTGAGTCTGTTTCATTCCCTACCCAGAAGGTTAATCATTTCCCTTTAACATCAAGAATACCCTAATTTCTCACATCGCCAATACACAATACTGTGCCAGTGAGTGCACTGGGCCCCCTACTCTTCCCCTACCTCTATTGGGGTCATCCATTACACGTGTGGTAATTTGCACTTGAAATCACTACTACTAGATTGTGAATCTCTGTGGTCATGGACTGTTTATCTTCTCTGAAACTCAATTCAGAAAATGCCCTTAAGCACTTACCCCAACTCTCCTAAAAACCTTACAATTCTCAGAGGGAGACCTGATATGACACCAAATTTCCACTGGAACCTAAAGGTCTACTAATTCCATGATGACACAAATGTCTGTCATACCTGTCATACTTAGTCAGTGTCCAAATGTAGTTATTATGGAATAACCAAATCTTTCCTGTTTACTTTATCTCTTCCTCTTATAATGCCTTTCCACCTGCTCCATTCTTCCATTATTTCCCCCTCCAAACTTTTCCACAGCAACCTATAAGATTCTCCACTCAGGTCAACAAACTCTCCTGCCTTCTCAATCTCAGTGGAGTAACTAATTTTTTGAGGAGATCATCTTTGACCCAAAACTATCCATACGCTGTAAAAAGTGATAGCAGAATTTCTGGAGAGGTGAAACTAGCATTACTGATGGTAAGATTCAAGTGTAGTGGGCCATTTTACAATGAATGCAATTGTTCTTTAGAGACTAGATGAAAAATAACTAGCTCATAGATTAAAATAACTCAAATAGTGCTTCCCTGGTGGCGCAGTGGTTGAGAATCTGCCTGCTAATGCAGGGGACACGGGTTCGAGCCCTGGTCTGGGAAGATCCCACATGCCACAGAGCAACTGGGCCTGTGAGCCACAACTACTGAGCCTGCGCGTCTGGAGCCTGTGCTCCGCAACAAGAGAGGCCGCGATAGTGAAGAGGTCCGTGCACTGCGATGAAGAATGGCCCCCACTTGCTGCACTAGAGGAAGCCCTCGCACAGAAACAAAGACCCAACACAGCCAAAAATAAATATTAAATAAATAAATAAATAAATAAAATATTTTAAAAAAAACTAGTATTAAAAAAAAAAAAAACTCAAATATACTTACCTCTTTCTTTAATAGAGCCAGCCTTTACACAAGTGCCCCAGCTGAAATAGCACTTTTGAACTTGATACTTCCTGGAAAATACAAATGAGCAGCCAGATCTTCAGTCTGATCATACTTGAGATAAAGGAAGCATATTTAAATGTGAACAGATGGATCTGTTAGCAGAGCGTCATGAACAAAGGCTATCATAGATTTTAGAATGATTAGTTTACATTCTTCAAGTTTCTTTAGATGTGTGGCCAGTGCTAGGGTACTCATCTTCCAACTCTGGTGGAAAAATACATGCAGCATGTGCTGTTACATCCAAAATTTTGTTCAAAATAAAAGTTCAAGAAATGATGGTTTCTTGCTGAGACCTTTCTATTTTGGAACCCTTGATTATGACTGTTAAAGAAAAAAAATTCTTTGAGTTCTATCAAGAATTATAAGGTTTTTTTTGTTGTTGTTTTTGTTTTGTTTTAAATTTATTTATTTATTTATTTTTGGCTGCGTTGGGTCTTCGTTGCTGCGCGCGGGGTTTTCTTTAGTTGCGGCGAGTGGGGGCTACTCTTCGTTGCGGTGCGCGGGCTTCTCATTGCGGTGGCTTCTCTTGTTGCAGAGCACGGGCTCTAGGTACACGGGCTTCAGTAGTTGCAGCATGCAGGTTCAGTAGTTGTGACTCACGGGCTCTAGAGTGCAAGCTCAGTAGTTGTGGCTCACGGGCCCAGTTGCTCCGTGGCACGTGGGATCTTCCCAGACCAGGGCTCGAACCCGTGTCCCCTGCATTGGCAGGCGGATTCTTAACCACTGCGCCACCAGGGAAGCCCCAAGAATTATAAGGTTTTAATTAACAGTCTTCACCCATTTGCGTCTTAGCTTAGGTGAAGTGTGAATTCCTCGAGAAGTAATTTAACTTCATTTCATTAAAACAATGTTGTTAAGAGTATCCTGAACTCTAACTCTTTCACTAGACTCTTTTCCAAAGCATAGTCCAAACTTATGGAGTATAACATTTTATTGATCTACTACATTAATGGGCATATATTTAGTGGCACCCATTATGGTTAGGAATGATTCTAGGACCTAAGAACACAGGAGTGAATAAGCCAGGATGTGAAGGTCATGTTGGAAGAGACCTAGCCACACTTATAATTGCACACGGCAATGCGTGGTGAATGGGCAACACCAATGGATAAAGAAAATGGATTAATAAGTCACAATGATTACTTTAGGTAGATGCAGGGGAAGCTAGAGAAAGTTGCACACAAAACTGAAATGTTTTAGGTAAGTTTTGAAGGATAACTCGGAGCTCTCCAGTTGGACAGAAGGGCTAAGAACATTTCAGATGGAGAGAATCCATGCATCCTGTGAAAGCAGATGGCCCTTTGAAACCAAACTTTTTGATTCATCCAATCAGCTTTCCCCAGCATGAAACTAGGTATTCTAATAAGATAAAACACTTGGCCCTTGTATTCCAGTTCTGTGAAATCAAGGTGGAAACAACTCAAGGGAGTCGGAAAGCAAATGCTTGCTTGTTTGTACAAATTGTTTATCTAATAGAAATTAAAATTATTTGAGACTGGGTGCTCCTTTAACCGAGGGCTGCATTGTGACTTCCATTGCACCTAAGCACTTGCCTCTGTGGACCCCTCCCTCCATTAAAAAAGTGCTAAAAATTCTATTTCACAACAGTGCTGGTAAAAAGACAAATATGTTAATATTACATATTAAAACATTTTTCTAAAAATTCATTTTTTTCTTCTGATTTTAGAGGAAATTAAAACATTTTCTTGGGACCCTAAGCACTGTGGCTACTGAGCCTAGTGATAAATCACCTTCAGGTATCCTCTCCCATATTCCATTCTGCATTTCGTTGCCAAAAACACTTCCAAAATTTTCCCTTTCATTGGATCACAGAGAACCTTCCAGGACAGCCATTCAGTGTCGTGATCCCAGATCCTCTGCCTTGAACTCAAGGCTTCACTAAGTCCTGTTTTGCCTGGCAATTCAACCTGACTCCCAAATGTACCTTTGACTTCATCAGGCCAGTCTTCCTAGTCCAATGCTGTGATTTGAAGTAAACTAAAGAGGTGCTTTTTAAAATTTTGTTTTGTTTTAAATTCTGATTCCAAAACCAATCAAATCAGAATCTCTGGATGTGGAACCCAGAAAGCCATACTTTTTAAAGCTTCTCAGTGATTCCAACTTGCATACAGGTTTGCGAACCAGTGCTCTGAGTAACAAAAAAAGATAATCGTTCTCCTGTAATGTGCTCTATACATGTATGTATGTATCATATTGCATTGTAATAGCTTGTTTACACATGAACCTCTTTAGATGGAAAGCTCCAAGCATCATTTCTCAATCATTTTAGTTTGACCAACCACCTAGTTCAATGACTAGCATCCAGTAGACACTCAGTAAAGATTTTTATTGAATGAGTAAATGGGTGAGTGAAATGACGCAGGCACTTAAACTGTTACTTTCCCTTTTCCTTTATTCTTCTTCATTGTCTTACTCCAAGCTTCTCAATCCTGCCTGCACGTTAAAATCACCTGAGAGCTTTGTAAAACAATCCTGGACCCCACCCCAGGCCAATTAAATCAGAATTTCTGAGGGTGAGGCACAGGGAGTCTTTAAAATATCCTTAGGCAATTCAAACGCACAGCCAGGGTTGAGAATCACTGACTAAGATTTACTCACTCTTTAAGGCACTCTGTAAGATCCAACTGCCGCGTGTATCTTTCAATTTCTTAAATTCTGGTTCTTAAGAGAAAACTATGTAATTTCAGTCTTCACTACTTTCTTGGTGCATCCATGTGTATGTTTTCACTTTCAAGCTAGCATTTGAGGGCAGGACTCATGCTTTGTATAGCTTTGCTTTCCTGGGAGACATGAGAACTGTGCTGGGCCTAAATTCTAATACTTGGTGACGCAAGGCAGGGATACAGGGATTTTATGTGGGAATATCATGTTTCTTAGATCTTTAGGTGATCAATAAATTGCTTGACATTTTCAATGTGTTGTAATAACCAATTAATTTTCTCAACTTGTCCCTAGTTTAAAAAGCTTTGATTTAAACTGTAACTTGAGTTTGATACCACACTGATGGACAACTCCCTCAAAGGCATTAATTCAACTTACTTATCAAATGAGGATCAACAGACTGATTTCAGTCTATGAAGGAATAAGGCAAAGAGATTCAAAATTCAAGTTACATAGCTATCCTTGATAGTTCTAACCCTTAACATATTTTCCCAGGGGAGAAAAAGGTAGTATAAGAATTTGGGAGGCACCTTTTAGAACTCACCTTGGGCATGTGAACACCTGATTATTTTTATGACCAAATCAGAGAATACATTAACGCTTATTAAAAATGCTGATTTTTTTATTAGTCAGCATTACTGTGCTGAGTGGTATGAATTTGGTAACTTAGCAGTTGATGGATATACATTTTTTAATGACTGGGAACAGTTTCAGTGCAGGATTTTATATACATATTTCAGCTATATATTTTGTAGGACTCCGATGTTTTGAAATTTCCCTTCTCTGGTTTTAAATTTAGAAATAAATATTTAACAAATAAGTGGTTTCCCAACTAGGAAAAATGCACGTGCCTCATCTGTATTGGAAAAGCAAAAGGCAGACAAAATGAATATGGGGATTTCGTCATTCTGTGATGAATGGACAGTATCTGACTCTTGAGGGGAAAACTCATACATTTATAATTGCATAATGTAGCTGCAAAATCTGAGTTAATTTTAGCATCCAAAAATTTAACTTACATGAAACTCTTGCTAAATAAAATCACTAGAAATGGTGACTTTCATAAACCTCTGTAGTGTCTATAAGTTCTCACCAAAACCAAAGAAATTACAACTTTTCAAGAGGAATTCAGTGAGACATTTCTTTTTACAGTAAAGATACCTGTTTTCCATTCATAAATGTTGTTCTTAAAGTTAGTTTAATCGTAATAAGTACAAACTCTTGGATGTGGCTGATGAACATCCGCTTGGGGAAAAAAAAAAATCTGCTAAGTACCAAATATTTGTAAAACACTCAAACCCACACAGATGTACACAGACATGCACAAACACAACCAAAAGAGGGGTTTTGGTTTATATTCTGAGATCCAAATGAAGAAATGAATATGTGATAAAAATTCCAGTTTGGCACTAATTATGTAGAAGTGTTTGAGTGGAAATACTAATTCAAATGCCTTGTATTAAGTTAAATATTTAGAATCCTGTGTCTGTGCAAACCCACAATTTTTATATACCAAAGCAAATAATGAAAACATAGAGATTTGTACTGAGTCACTTGTTTCAGTTTTCTTGAAAGAGATTAACAATAGATGGTTTTATTCATAATTAAAACAATTCAGCAATCTTTTTTATTGGTATTGTACTCATATGGGTTAGGTGGCAATAGTCAAAAAAGAAGATGAAAAGCCAATTTCTTCATCCTTCTGTATCTACCAGATAATAAGAAGACCCAACATGTGCTTTACATTTTTAATAGCATTTTAATAAACATTGTTTTTTATTTTCCTTACAGTGACTTATAAGATTTATATATTTTTTCCTTATTTGTCAGAGGTAAGGTAAATTAGATTCACAAAGTTTTAATGACTTTCCCATTTTTTCACAATCTTCAAACTCAATGGCAGTTAAGTTTATATCTATTATGTACACAGCAGCTTTATAACAGACAGATAAGAAGGTAACATATTTTAATTCTCTGTCATAAGAAACACAATACTGAGACTTCCCTGGTGGCGCAGTGGTTAAGAATCCGCCTGCCAATGCAGGGGACATGGGTTCGAGCCCTGGTCTGGGAAGATCCTACTTGCCGCAGAGCAACTAAGCCCGCGAGCCACAACTACTGAGCCTGCGCTCTAGAGCCCACGAGCCACATCTACTGAAGCCCGTGCACCTAGAGCCCGTGCTCCGCAACAGGAGAAGCCACCGCAATGAGAAGCCCACGCACCACAACGAAGAGTAACCCCTGCTCGCCACAAGTAGAGAAAGCCCGTGAGCAGCAATGAAGACGCAACGCAACCATAAGTAAATAAATAAATAAAATACTGATGAATTAAAAAAAAAAGAAGAAACACAATACCGTTTGCTTTCAGATCACAGCCTGGCCACTTTATTATATAGTCAGTACCTCTCACTACTTTCTGAAATACCTTGCAATGAGAAAAGCCTTTTACCAAGATTCTCAAACACTCCTGAAATGTTTAGAAAATACTGGCTGCCTTAGCTCTCTCATGAACTAGTAATTGCTGTAGTCACTCCTGAATTAAAGTCTAGGTAACTCCGTAGGTGAGAACAAAGCCCATTCATGCTTAGTGCCAATGAGTCCCTTCAGCCTCAAGAGTTGGCATGAAGTTGGCAGTATTTCTACACAAAGTGGTTTTTAATGTGTTGGTTCCTAACATCATGGTGGTTGTAAATGCTAATAAACTTCCTACAAGGGAAGTAGAAGTGGAAAATTTTATTTGTTAAACAGTTTATCGCTGTACTTGGTTAGCATGGATAATTACCCCAGTTCCCTGAAGCACTTATTCCCTGAGTGTTTAGCAGTTAATGAATATAAATAGTAGCAAACCAGCAATTTTCAAAACCATAAATAATTTTTCCTCTGAAAGCTCCTGCCAATGGAAAAAAAATTAAATGAAAAAGAACTAACATAGCAAAAATATTACTTATTAACTTAAGGCCAAAATTGAGGTTCAAAACCTTTCTAATTGTACCATCCCAGGACACTATAAATCTATTCAATTAATTCACAGATGAAGCTTTATAAATGTAAGTTTCTTTTCCATCTACAATATTTATTCTTTATGTAAGTCCCTAAAAAAATAGACTATAATAAAATGTCCATCAGCAGGATAGTGTTCACTGATGATCAATAAATTTTGTCTGGATTGATATTTCTAAAATCATTCTTTATTACTTTTTTGAATTAAAAATATTCCTTTAAGAATACAAGTTCAGGGCTTCCCTGGTGGCGCAGTGGTTGAGAATCTGCCTGCCAATGCAGGGGACACGGGTTCGAGCCCTGGTCTGGGAAGATCCCACATGCCGCGGAGCAACTGGGCCCGTGCGCCACAGCTACTGAGCCTGCGCGTCTGGAGCCTGTGCTCCGCAGCAAGAGAGGCCGCGATAGTGAGAGGCCTGCGCATTGCGATGAAGAGTGGCCCCCGCTTGCCACAACTAGAGAAAGCCCTCGCACAGAAACGAAGACCCAACACAGCCATAAATAAATAAATTAATTAAAAAAAAAAAAGAGCCTCTTAAAAAAAAAAAAAAAAAAAAAAGAATACAAGTTCATAGGGAATTCCCTGTTGGTCAAATTGTTAGGACTCAGTGCTTTCACTGCCGTGGGCCCGGGTTCAATCCCTGGTCAGGAAACTAAGATCCCACAAACCGCTCGGTACAACCAAAAAAAAAAAAAAGGAATACAGGTTCATGTAGCAAATCGAACAAAGAAGTAAATAAAGAAAAGCTAACAATTTCCCACTTCTTGACTCTCCATCAATAAATGCAGTCATTCAGGGAGATCGGCTCGGGGCTTTGTGATCACCTAGAGGGGTGGGATAGGGAGGGTGGGAGGGAGGGAGATGCGAGAGGGAAGAGATATGGGAACATATGTATATGTATAACTGATTCACTTTGTTATAAAGCAGAAACTAACACACCATTGTAAAGCAATTATACTACAATAAAGATGTTAAAAAAAATAAAAATAAAAAAAAATAAAAGCAGTCATTGATTTAACACCCTACATTAACATAGCAAAGTATCACAAACATATTAAAACAGCACATTAACTCAGGATATTTTTTTGAATTTTTGAATTTTATTTTATTTTATTTATTTTTTATACAGCAGGTTCTTACTAGTTATCCATTTTATACATATTAGTGTATATATGTCAATCCCAATCTCCCGATTCATCCCACCAACGCCCCACCCTGCCCCGCTTTCCCCCTTGGTGTCCATACGTTTGTTCTCTACATCTGTGTCTCAACTTCTGCCCTGCAAACTGGTTCATCTGTACCACTTTTCTAGGTTTCACATATATGCGTTAATATACAATATTTGTTTTTCTCTTTCTGACTTACTTCACTCTGTATGACAGTCTCTAGACCCATCCACGTCTCTACAAATGACCCAATTTCGTTCCTTTTTATGGCTGAGTCATATTCCATTGCATATATGTACCACATCTTCTTTACCCATTCATCTGTCGATGGACATTTAGGTTGTTTCCATGACCTGGCTATTGTAAATAATGCTTCAATGAATATTGGGGTGCATGTGTCTTTTTGAATTATGTTTTTCTCTGCGTATATGCCCAGTAGTGGGATTGCTGGGTCATATGGTAATTCTATTTTTAGTTTTTTAAGGAACCTCCATACTGTTCTCCATAGTGGCTGTACCAATATACATTCCCACCAACAATTCCATGCCACACCCTCTCCAGCATTTGTTGTTTGTAGATTTTCTGATGATGCCCATTCTAACTGGTGTGAGGTGATATCTCATTGTAGTTTTGATTTGCATTTCTCTAATAATTAGTGATGTTGAGCAGCTTTTCATGTGCTTCTTGGCCATCTGTATGTCTTCTTTGCAGAAATGTCTATTTAGGTCTTCTGCCCATTTTTGGATTGGGTTGTTTGTTTTTTAATTTTGAGCTGCATGAGCTATTTATATGTTTTGGAGATTAATCCTTTGTCCGATGATTCATTTGCAAATATTTTCACCCATTCTGAGGGTTGTCTTTTCATCTTGTTTGTAGTTTCCTTTGCTTTGCAAAAGCTTTGAAGTGTCATTAGGTCCCATTTGTTTATTTTTGTTTTTATTTCCATTACTCTAGGAGGTGGATCAAAAGAGATCTTGCTGTGATTTATGTCAAAGAGTGTTCTTCCTATGTTTTCCACTTTGAGTTTTATAGTGTCCAGTCTTACATTTAGGTCTCTACTCCATTTTGAGTTTATTTTTGTGTATGGTGTTAGGGAGTGTTCTAATTTCATTCTTTTACATGTAGCTGTCCAGTTTTCCCAGCACCACTTATTGAAGAGACTGTCTTTTCTCCATTGTATATCCTTGCCTCCTTTGTCATAGATTAGTTGACCTGGGTGCATTGGTTTATCTCTGGGCTTTCTATCCTGTTCCATTGATCTATATTACTGTTTTTGTGCCAGTACCATATTGTCTTGATCACTGTAGCTTTGTAGTATAGTCTGAAGTCAAGAAGTCTGATTCCTCCAGCTCCATTTTTTTCCCCTCAAGACTGCTTTGGCTATTAGGGGTCTTTTGTGTCTCCATACAAATTTTAAGATTTTTTGTTCTAGCTCTGTAAAAAAATGCCACTGGTAATTTGATAGGGATTACATTGAATCTGTAGATAGCTTTGAGTAGTATAGTCATTTTCACAATATTGATTCTTCCAATCCAAGAACATGGTATATCGCTCCATCTATTTGTGTCATCTTGGATTTCTTACATCAGTGTCATAGTTTTCTAAGTACAGGTCTTTTACCTCCTTAGGTAGGTTTATTCCTAGGAATTTTATTCTTTTTGTTGCAGTGGTGAATGAGATTGTTTCCTTAATTTCTCTTTCTGATCTTTCATTGTTAGTGTATAGGAATGCAAGAGATTTCTGTGCATTAATTTTGTATCCTGCTACTTTACCAAAGTCATTGATTAGCTCTAGTAGTTTTCTGATGGTATCTTTAGGATTTTCTATGTATAGTATCATGTCATCTGCAAACAATGACAGTTTTACTTCTTCTTTTCCAATTTGTATTCCTTTTATTTCTTTTTCTTCTCTGATTGCCATGGCTGGGACTTCCAAAACTATGTTGAATAATAGTGGTGAGAGTGGACATCCTTGTCTTGTTCCTAATCTTAGAGGAAATGGTTTCAGTTTTTCACCATTGAGAATGATGTTTGCTGTGGGTTTGTCGTATATGACCTTTATTATGTTGAGGTAGCTTCCCGCTATGCCCACTTGCTGGAGAGTTTTATCATAAATGGGTGTTGAATTTTGTCAAAAGCTTTTTCTGCATCTATTGAGATGATCATATGGTTTTTATTTTTCAATTTGTTAATATGGTTTATCACATTGATTGATTTAAGTATATTGAAGAATCCTGAATCCCTGGGATAAATCCCACTTGATCATGGTTTATGATCCTTTTAATGTGTTTTTGGATTCTGTTTGCTAGTATTTTATTCAGGATTTTTGCATCTATATTCACCAGTGATATTGGTCTGTAATTTTCCTTTTTGCAGTGTCTTTGTCTGGTTTTGGTATCAGGGTGACGGTGGCCTTGTATAATGAGTTTGGGAGTGTTCCTCCCTCTGCAATTTTTCAGAAGAGTTTGAGAAGAATTGGGTGTTAGCTCTTCTCTAAATGTTTGATAGAATTCACCTGTGAAACCATCTGGTCCTGGACTTTTGTTTGTTGGAAGATTTTTAATCACAGTTTCAATTTCATTACTTGTGATTGGTCTGTTCATATTTTCTATTTCTTCCTGGTTCAGTCTTGGAAGGTTATACCTTTCTAAGAATTTGTCCATTTCTTCCAGGTTGTCCATTTTATTGGCATACAGTTGCTTGTAGTAGTCTCTTATGATGCTTTGTATTTCTGGAGTGTCTGTTGTAACTTCTCCATTTTCATTTCTAATTTTAATGATTTGAGTCCTCTCCTTCTTTTTCTTGATGAGTCTGGCTAAAGGTTTATCAATTTTGTTTATCTTCTCAAAGAACCAGCTTTTAATTTTATTGATCTTTGCTATTGTTTTCTTTGTTTCTATTTCATTTATTTCCGCTCTGATCTTTATGATTTCTTTCCTTCTATTAACTTTGGGTTTTGTTTGTTCTTCTTTCTCTAGTTCCTTCAGGTGTAAGGTTAAATTGTTTATTTGAGATTTTTCTTATTTCTTGAGGTAGGCTTCTATTGCTATAAACTTCCCTCTTAGAACTGCTTTTGCTGCATCCCATAGATTTTGGATCATCGTGTTTTCATTGTTATTTGTCTCTAGGTATTTTTTGATTTCCACTTTGATTTCTTCAGTGATCTCTTGGTTGTTTAGTAACGTACTGTTTAGCCTCCATGTGTTTGTGCTTTTTACGTTTTTTTCCCTGTAATTGATTTCAAATCTCATAGTGTTGTGGTCAGAAAAGATGCTTGATATGATTTTAATTTTCTTAAATTTACCAAGGCTTGATTTGTGACCCAAGATGTGATCTATCCTGGAGAATGTTCAGTGTGCACTTGAGAAGAAAGTGTAATCTGCTGTTTTTGGATGGACTGTCCTATAAATATCAATTAAATCTATCTGGGCTATTGTGTCATTTAAAGCTTGTGTTTTGTTATTAATCTTCTGTTTAGATGATCTGTCCATTGGTATAAGTGAGGTGTTAGAGTCCCCCACTATTATTGTGTTACTGTCGATTTCCTGTCTTATAGCTGTTAGCAGTTGCCTTATGTATTGAGGTGCTCCTACGTTGGGTGCATATATATTTATAATTGTTATATCTTCTGCTTGGATTGATCCCTTGATCATTATGTAATGCCCTTCCTTGTCTCCTGTAACATTCTTTATTTTAAAGTCTATTTTATCTGATATGAGTATTGCTACTCCAGCTTTCTTTTGATTTCCATTTGCATCAGATATCTTTTTCCATCCCCTCACTTACAGTTTGTATGTTTCCCTACGTCTGAAGTGGGTCTCTTATAGACAGTATATATACGTGTCTTGTTTTTGTATTCATTCAGTGAGCTTGTGTCTTTTGGTTGGAGCATTTAATTCATTCACGTTTGAGGTAATTATAGGTATGTATGTTCCTATTACCATTTTCTTAATTGTTATGGGTTTGTTTTTGTAGGTCCTTTTCTTCTCTTGTATTTCTCACTTAGAGAAGTTCCTTTAGCATTTGTTGTAGAGCTGGTTTGGTGGTGCTGCATTCTCTTAACTTTTGCTTGTCTGTAAAGGTTTTAATTTCTCCTTTGAATCTGAATGAGATCCTTGCTGGGTAGAGTAATCTTAGTTGTTGTTTCTTCCCTTTCATCACTTCAAATATATTGTGCCACTCCCTTCTGGCTTGTAGAGTTTCTGCTGAGAAATCAGCAGTTAACCTTATGGGAGTTCCCTTGTATGTTATTTGTCGTTTTTCCCTTGTTGCTTTCAATAATTTTTCTTTGTCTTTAATTTTTGCCAATTTGATTACTATGTGTCTCGGCGTGTTTCTCCTTGGGTTTATCCTGCCTGGGGATTTCTGTGCTTCCTGGACTTGGGTGACTATTTCCTAACCATGCTTGGAAGTTTTTGACTGTAATCTCTTCAAATGTATTCTTGGGTCCTTTCTATCTCTCTTCTCCTTCTGGGACTCCTATAATGCGAATGTTGTTGCATTCAATGTTGTCCCAGAGGTCTCTTAGGCTGTCTTCGTTTCTTTTCATTCTTTTTTCTTTATTCTGTTCTGAGGCAGTGAATTCCACCATTCTGTCTTCCAGGTCACTTATCCGTTCTTCTGCCTCAGTTATTCTGCTATTGATGCCTTCTAGTATATTTTTCATATCAGTTATTGTATTGTTCATCTCTGTTTGTTTGTTCTTTAATTCTTCTAGGCCTTTGTTAAACGTTTCTTGCATCTTTTCGATCTTTGCCTCCATTCTTTTTCTGAGGTCCTGGATCATCTTCACTATCATTATTCTGAATTCTTTTTCTGGAAGGTTGCCTAGCTCCATTTCATTTAGTTGTTTTACTGGGGTTTTATCTTTTTCTTTCATCTGGTACAAAGTCCTCTGCCTTTTCATTTTGTCTTTCTTTCTGTGAATGTGGTTTTCCTTCCACAGGCTGCAGAATTGTAGTTCTTCTTGCTTCTGCTGTCTGCCCTCTCAACTCAGGATTTTATTGTTGTCCTAATAGCTCCTAGAGAAAGAGCAGCAATCAGCTAAATAAAAAAACCTGGAATGATAGCTAGACAACCCTTATAGAATATTTAAATTTGTTCATTATTAAAGGACATTTGATAAAGTATGTGTACCAGACTCTAATATTAGTTATTATATCACCAGAAAACAGATTTCAATTATGATTACCAAAGAAACAGGGTTATAATATTTTGACAAATATCTCTGCAAAGTTTTAGGAGACATCAAGCTAGAATTCAGTGGTTTTTATTTAACATAATCTTTTTAAAATTTTTAAAATAGTTTTAGTGTTACATAAATAGTTTAGTGTTACATAAATAGTTTAGTGTTACATAAAAGTCGCAAAGATAGTGCAGAGAATTTTCATATATAACACTTCCAATTTCCCCTATTGTTAACATCTTACACAACCACAGTTGTCACAGTGAACCAACATTGATATGCTACTATTCACTAAACTCCAGACATTGTTCGTATTTCACTAGTTTTTTCTTAATGTCCTTTGTTTCTGGATCCCATTCAGGGTACCACACTGCATTTGGTCAACATGTCCCCTTAGTCCTCCCTAGTCTATGGCAACTTGTTTTATTTTGATTTTGATGACCTTGGAACTTTCCCTGGTTAGGTATTTTGTACAATGTCCCTCACTGTGGATTTGTCCAGTGCTTTTCTCATTGTTAGACTGGGGCAATGGGTTTGGGGGAAGAATATCACAGAAGTCAAGTGCCATTCTCATCACATTATAGCAAGAGTACATACTATCAACATTGCATCACTGAAGATGTTAACCTTGATGTTAAACTTAAGATAGTGTCTGCCAGGGAGTTCCCCAGTGGTCCAGCAGTTAGGACTGGGCACTTTCACTGCTGAGGCCCCAGTTCCATCCCTGGTTGGGGAACTAAGATCCTGCAAGCCTCAAGAGCATGGACAAAAGATAACATATGCCAAATCTTTCCACTCTAAAGTTACTTTTCCCTTTTCCCATACTCTATTCTTTGGAAGCAAGTCACTAAGTATAGCTCACCCTCAAGGAGAAAGGTGGGATGGGGGGTGGGGTGGATTCAGTATCTTTTTGAAAAACTCTCCAGATATATTTGTCCAGTTTTCCTGTAGCAAGCATAGGCAATAGAAATCAAGTTACTAATCTTTGTCTCTGATTAGGAAGTTGCAATTCTCTCCCCATACTCTGATGAAACCTTTATTTGCTGCCTGATTTTGAAGAGAGATGGAATGATCCAAGAGGAGATAGGCATGGAAGGAAGGGAGAGAGGAAAGAGAAAGAGGGGAAGAAAATTGAGATATTGGCCTAATTTTACAGCTATGCAATGCAAACCTCAGTACATTGAAGATGCTTTTATTAGGGAGTGTGTTTAAAATGGAATTGGAGAGGTATTTGGGAAAGGAGATTGGGAAAAGTAAGCATTGGCTGATGTAAAAAACTCCTTGAGGTTACTATGTGACTACAGAATTTTATTGCTCTCTAGTATTATTTCAGAAGCCAATAGCATTATGAAAGAAGAAATAATGTATGTAACATTTTATTTTGTATATAATTTGAGTATTTATTTATTCACATCCTTATTCATTCAACTCGTATTTACTGAACACTCAGTGTATATTAAACATTATTCTGGGCACAAAGCATAAAGGCGTGAACAAGAGATCACATCTTCCTAAAAAAATGTTGCTTTCATGAAGCAACAATCCTTGGGAAAAACAAAAGTAGGAGGACCACAGAGACAGACAATAAACAAGCAGGCAAATAGATGAACTAATTTTGATGGACAAAAGTCTGAAAAAGAACTCCATAGATCAGCAGTCCCTAACCTTATTGGTACCAGGGACTGATTTTGTGGAAAACAATTTTTCCACAGATGGGGGTCGGTGGGGGATGGTTCAGGCAGTAATACTGGCAGTGGGGAGCACAGATGAAACTTCACTTGCTCACCCACTGCTCACCTCCTGCTGTGCGACCCATTTCCTAACAGGCATCGGACCGGTTGGGGGTTGGGGATCCCTGCCATAGATAATAAAACAGGGATGGGTATGGGGAGAGGCTACTTCATGTTGAGCGATTTAGATTCTGATAATAAGTTCACAGTTTGTGTTGTTTTTGCCAGTGTTCTGGTTTGTCTGTTTGTGTTTCGGTTTTCAGATGTTGTCAGTCTTGTCTCGTCCACTTCACTGTGCTGTGGCACAAGTTTTAGAAAAGAGGGGAGGGAAGTAGGAAAAGGCAATACAAGCAGAGTGGATCCTAAAGTGAATTCTATCATAAGATTTCTCAACCTCATGTAAATGAAATGATCAGAGATTATGTTCTCAAACTGGGACCCCACTATACAGATATTTAAAGAAGTCTGCATAACCATAAAGAGGTAAAAGGATTTTTAACACTAGTATCAATGCATTCAAGTGAATATTTTGTGGTACATGAATCCCCTTAGCATATTAAACATTTACTGAAATGATACTGTACTACTCAAAATTCCCAAACAGGACAGAAAATTTTGAACAAGCAGTGAATAAACTCTATAGCCACTAAATTTACTTATTTGGAGGGACCAATATACATTTAGATGAGTAATTTCTGGTAATTTGCTTTTTAAAAATGAGTCATCTTACTTTGAAGTCACGCTTCATATTCTTCTATAAACCACTCCTAAGACATTTTAGAGACCTTTTGCTTTTATATTTTGTTATTTATGACATGCTGTATGGCTATGTTCAACCTAGCAAGAGTTTTTATAGCTTTAATTATTTTTAAATAATTAATTAATTAATTTACTTTGGCTGCGTTAGGTCTTCATTGCTGCGCACGGGTTTTCTCTAGTGTGGTGTGCGGGGGCTACTCTTCGTTGTGGTGTGCAGGCTTCTCATTGCAGTGGCTTCTCTTGTTGTGGAGCATGGACTGTAGGTGCCCGGGCTTCAGTAGTTGTGGCACATGGGCTCAGTAGTTGTGGCTCGCGGGCTCTAGAGCTCAGACTCAGTAGTTGTGGCACATGGGCTTAGTTGCTCTGTGGCATGTGGGATCTTCCTGGACCAGGGTTCAAACCCGTGTCCCCTGCATTGGCAGGTGGATTCTTAACCACTGAACCACCAGGGAAGTCCTTATAGCTTTAATTTTTAATTTATGTATATATATAGTCTCTCCCGTTTGGTGCAGTCTCTCCAGTCTGCTCCAGCTGTAATGGTCTCAGTGCTGTTCCTAGAATTATATATGTCAGGTCTTGTCAAATACATATGACATATATACATATATAATGTGAGAGATATTGGTGTAATTGCACAGATATGTAACGTAAACCTTAATATGTTGAGGATGCTTTTTTAAGAGGGTAACAGTAATTTAGAAAAGTGTAGTCTGTTAAAAATTATCTTAGTATATAAAAGTTCAAAATTAAAGGTCTGTTTTTGCCTATAGAGATAAATTTAACTTAACCAGTTTTCCATAAATCCTATAAGCAAGACCTGTAGAGTTAGGATCGTTTCCATTATTACTGTATACCACTTACTTCCCTTAAAATTAAAATGACTTACTACAATTACTATTTAATCTTGTAATTATCAGTAACATTATTGTGTAATTGCTCATTTAATTAATATTGCAATGGCCCTACAGCCTATTTCTAAAAATATTACCACCTTAAAAGGAAATATGAAAAATATTATAGGGACTTCCCTGGTGGTGCAGAGGTTAGGAGTCTGCCTGCCAATGCAGAGGACATGGGTTCTATCCCTGGTCCAGGAAGATCCCACATGCCGTGGAGCAACTAAGCCCATGCACCACAACTACTGAACCCGTGCACCACAACTACCAAAGCCCACGTGCCCTAGAGCCCACGTGCTGCAACTACTGAAGCCCGCGTGCTCTAGGGACTGCGTGCTGCAACTACTGAGCTTATATGCTGAAGCTACTGAAGTCCGCGAGCCTAGAGCCTGTGCTCCACAACGAGAGAAGGCCCCGCTCGCCGCCATTAGAGAAAGCCCACACGCAGCAACGAAGACCCAACGCAGCCAAAAATAAAATAAATTTTTAAAAATATTATATAAATCTTTAGAAAAGCTAAGGAAACCAATTCATACTTCTTGATTCCAATAAAAACATTTGGTTTCAGTTAAGCCTTGGACAATTTTTCAGTTAGTAGATGTGTAGAATTGAACTGTTCACATCTCATTCCCTTAGTTAAGAACTCTTCCATGAAAACCTTAGGAGGATTACAAGCTATCCATTGATAAGGTATTGTTGAGGTGGGCGTGGCTGACAGCTGCTCACTAATTTGCTTACATGGCTTTGGGCTGTTCTTCTGCCCCCAGGTAACCGGCACGCCTAAATATTCTATTAGAAGCTCATTTTGGATTGTCCTAACAAGCTTCTCTGAATCTTAGGTAAACCAAATGAGGTAAAAACATTAGTCTTTGTCATCCAAGGATGCGTCACTGTTACTTGCTAGACCTGGCTACTCCCTGTTATATCCTTCCTCTTTTTTTTTTTTCCACCTGGCCTTCTGGCACAAATGATAGGCAATTCAACTGAACTCATTTGGCAAATATCATCCCTACTCTTTTCCAGCTACTGTGCAAGGTACAGCAGTGATCACACTCAAGTCTGTCTTTGAGGCATATATGGTTTAGAGGAGAAGACAGATAAGTAAAAGGGCATCTTCAAAACCTTAGGATGAGTATAAAATCACAGGTGTAATATAGCGTACATCAGGGGTCCTTAATCCAGTTTTGTAGGATCATGGAAGACTTCTGAAAGGAGGTAAAGTCTAAACTGAGACCTTAAAGTAAGTAGAATCTACCTAACCAGGATCGCCATTGTCCTCCATGGTGCTAAACCTGAAGGTCAGTTCTCAGTCTTCATCTTACTTGACCTATCAGCAACCTTGACATAATTGCTTACTTCCATATCTTTGCAAAGCTTTCTTCACTTTACTTTTACAACATCACATTCTCCTGGCTTTCCTACTATCTAATCTCAATCTCCTTTGTTCCTTAGATGCTCTGAGGAATATTGGTGTACTTCCAGGCTCAGTCCTTAGACTATTAATCTGTTATTTCTACACTCAGTCCCTTGATTATGTATCCAGTTTCATGATCTTATATTTCATCTATGTGCTAGTGATTTCCAAATTTATATTTCCAGTCGTGAATCCAGACTTGTCTACTGAACAGTCTCCTGAAACTCTCCACTTAGATTACAAATAGACATCTTGAACTTAACATATTAAAAAATAAACATCTCACACGCCCTCCCCAAATCTGCTCTTTCTGCAATCTTTCCCTCTTAGGTAATGATAACGCTATACTTCCTGTTACCCAGGACCAAAACCTTGATGTAATCTTTGATCCCTTCTCTTTCATCTCACATAAATCTATTAACAAATAATATCCTTAAACATATATCCACAATGGAATAATTTCTTACCAGCATCATTGCAACAATCTTAGACCCAGCTACCTTCATTGCTCATCTGTATTATTTTAATAGCTTCTTAATTTGTCTGCCTGCTTTCGTCCTTGGCCCCCTTCAGCCTATTATTTAAAAAGAAAGTAGATCACATTATGCCTTTAAGACCTGCGGGCCTTCCCATGGCTTCCCATTTCATCAAGGGGCCTTTGTGATATGGCCCTTCCTTACCTCTCTGACCTTACCTCTACCTAGTCTCCTCTTTGCTCACTGCTCCAGCTATAGGGATCTCTGTGCTGCTCAGAATTTTTGACAAGACCTAATGGTTGATTTGGATATGGATGGACAAGGGAGAGAAGGAATTAAGGATAAGACTGAATTTGTGGCTTGGGCCACTAGGGGTATGGTGATGTGTTCACTAAGGAAGGGAGTATGGTTGCAAGACTGGCTTTGGAGTTGATGGGAAGAGAGACAATGGGCACTTTTTGAAAATGTTGAATTTGAGTTGCCTCTGAAACACCTGTGGAGATACAATAGTCATTTTAAATATGAGTTGAGCTCAGAAGAGAGATCTGTGTTATATATTTATATTTTGAAGTCATTATTATATAGTAATTGGGGCCATGAAACTTGATGAGGTGACTGGGGAGTGGACCTAGCAGTTATGATTCCCTATAAGCCAAGGGATAGACAATGCTTGAAGCACCTTCAAATATGACAAAGAGGAGAAACCAAAAATACAATAAAAGAAAACTAGGAGAGTGAGAAGGGTAATTTAGGATGCTTTCAGTGGAAAATAACAGAATATCCTACTAAATATAGCTTTAAAGGTAGGGGTTTAAATATACAGCTAAAAGGGGTTTAAATATACAGCTTTAAAGCTAAATATAGCTTTAAAGGTAGGGGTTTATTATCTACAAGACAACTTATCTGGAAGTGGGCATTTCAGTGGCTAATGATGCCTGCAGAACCCAGACTCTTTCCCTCTGTCTACTCTTCACTCTATTGGCTTTTGTCCTCAGGTATTTTTTAACAAGTACCCTATACCAGTCCCACTGTTTCAGAAAAATTAACTTATTTAAGCCTCACTTTAACCCTCTTAGCCAGTTAGAAATATTATCCTCATTTCCAATTTACAGATGGGAAAATGTCAGTACAGAGAGATTAAGTAATTTACCCAAGTTATAAAATAGCATACTGGGGAGCTGGAATTTGAACATCGGACTCCAGAGTTCATACTCTCAACCACAGTGTCATACTGCCTCTCCTTTTTACTTATAAGATGACTATCAGACATCACTTCTTCACACAACTCATTCCAGGGCTGAGAGGGCTTGCCAATAGCCCTCTACCACAGATGTTCTTATACCTTATAAGCCAGAACTAGGTCACATGTACTCTCCTAAATCAATCACTGAGAGTAGAAAATGGGATAACTTTGCTTGAATACAGCATCAGCAGATATCTGGGGAAAAATTCAGGTTCTGTTGAAAAAGAAATGGTATGCATTGGGGAAGAGACACTAATATTATGGAAACCTAGAGAGGACTGTGCTTTAAAAGGAAGGGAACATTTAAAAATTTGAAATGTTATGGTGAGATTAGATAAGGCTTTAAAAGTGTTAAGAGGATTAAGTGGCAAGAACCCTTCACTGGTGACATTTTTGACAATAGTTTCTAAAGAGTTTGGGGGTAGACCAGATTGGAGTGCTTTGATGGGTGTTGAGTCTGTAAAGAGAATAAAACTATTCTTTGAAGTGAAGTAGGAAAGGGAAGAGGGCAGTAGATATTGGGGCTAAGAAGTTAAAAGGAACTTTCTTATTTTGATGAGATGAGAAATTGATTTGAGTATACCTATAGTGCAATAGGAAGGAACTGGGAAAAAGAAGCAGGAGAAATGAGCTTCCTGCAAAGGAGAGACTGAGATCTAAAGTACACGTGGAGGAAGTAAATGTCAGGTAGTTACTCTTCCATTGATACGAAGGAAAAAAGAAAACATATGTAGTTTTAAGAAAATTTGAAAACATAATATTAGGACTTTGAGGTGGCTCCTGTTTAATGACTACACTTGCATCCAGGTGGCAGTTTTTAAGGTGGCAGGACTTTTCCTAGACTTGGTCCAAAAGTAAGTAAGTATTGTGGGACCCTACTAAGACCGCTCATAAAAACACCCACAGGGGAATTCCCGGGCGGTCCAGTGGTTAGGATTTGGCGTCCTCACTACTGGGGCTCTGGGTTCCATCCCTAATCGGGAACTAAGAGCCTGCAAGCTGCATGGCCAGAAAAAAAATCCCTACAACACTTATAAGATTGATTTCAGTGGAATGTAGCACCTCAGATCTCAGTGACTTGCTTTATCACAGGTAAGTCTTTAGACGCATTCATTTAGAACTTAATATAAAGATAACTGTATTGTCATTTTCACTTTTTTGTATTGTGTGTCATGTGTTCCTGATTAGATTTTCATCTCCTCAAAAGTAGGATTTCTTTTTGTCAGTTCCTAATACTGGACTATGTAACTAGTGAATGGCCAATAAGGGTCAACTGATGAGTGACAGTGATAATGATGGTTTTAGAGTAAAAATACGACAGACTTTGTAACCCTCCTTTATCATGCAGGAAGTAATGGAGAGGAAATGCCCAACTGACCTTCATATTTTATTTATTTATTTATTTGGCTGTGCCGCATAGCATGTGGGATCTTAGTTCCCCAACCAGGGATCGAACCCATGCCCCCCCACAGTGGAAGCACGGAGTCCTAACCACTGGACCACCAGGGAATACCCTGACCTTCATATTTTTCAACAACCATTCTGGGTTGTCCACATAAAGGTTAGAATTTTATAAATTAATTTTACCATGTGCAATAAATAAATTCCTACTGGCCAGTAGCCATAATGCCTGTGACTTATGGGCAGACAAAATTAGGCAGTGTCAGAACTGGAAAAGGTATTCCAAAAATGATAGGTCATCTGGGTGTAGCACATCTCTGAATCACCTAAGGGTGCCCACCTGAATCATCATCAACCAAAAGTCGAATTACGCCCAAATAGAAACAGTAATCTTTAAACAAGTAGGATAGGTGGGAATGAAAGATGGATGAAACATACAAGTAAAATTTCTCCTTATGTAAAACTAATCATACTTCATTAAATGTCATTGGACAATTGATTGATTCCAGCCCCATCATGTTCCGAATTTAATTTTAGTCTAACAATTGGAGAAGACGCTTATTGTTTTGTTCTACTGGCAAGTATGCCACTTCCAACTCTAAAACAGACAGGAAGCATAACATTCATTCATTCCCTTACCCATTCACTGATGTGTTGTTGATTCAGCAGACATTTATTGAACACCAAGTTTACACCAAGAACGAGGAATTCAGACAAACATGGTCATGAACTTTGTCTTCAAGCAAGTCACGAGCCAGTCCCGTACCGCACAGTCCTGTTGTGAATGATTTTAACTGGACAGTAGCCATTTAATTAATAATTTCTTCTTAAATGATTCGTTGCTCTGAGCTTAATTAGTAAAATTCTCCAAAATTTCTGTTCTTTTCATATTTATATAAAGTGCAGATAAAGAAAAATAAAAAGCCAATGTAGAATGTGGGTTTTAAAAAAGAAGGGTGTTGCTCTTTCAATGATTGTATAATTAACTAAAAGGCATTTGCATTCCTTTTCTGAAAAGAAATGCATAAACCACTGTGAATGATGTACATGAATTATTTTAGGTATGAGGCAAATCTCATATATACAAGATGCCTAAAGAACAGTTAAAATATGCAAAGAAAGAAAGAATTAGATGAATGGCACTGGCAGACCTTGAGATAAAAAGCAACTGCACATAGTCTTAATACTCTAGCCTATTCCTGGAAATGTTTTCTAAAATATGTTAAATATAAAGAAGAGTATTTCAATGAATTAATTCATCTAAACCAAATCCATTTAGTTTGATGTCTCGTATTCTAAGTGAATTCATTAATTTGAGTATTTTTTCTGCTTCTGCAATTCGAATAACCATTGATATTTTCTGTGCTTACCAGTAACCATAGCTAATTAACTATGAATTAACAATCAGGCACGGTGATAATGTTCCTCCTATTTTTGTTCTTAATTATTTACCTAAAAGTGCAACTATTTTACAACTTTTTTAGCTTATAATCCTCATTCATTTGTTTAAACAATATTATTGACCATAAAATATATGCAAAGCAGTATGTCGATCCAATTTAAGAAATAAGAGATGCTTTGTTTTCAACAAGCTTATAATTTAACAGAGGCCATAACTCATGCAACCACATTACCACAAAACCAAAACAGAAAATGCAGGAAGTCATGACAGAGATTTAATGTATAACTTGAATGGAGGGGAAGGGAGATTTATACTGAAAGGGAAGCAGGAAAGAGAGAAGGCTCTGAAGAAGCTGCCCTTGAGCTTGATTTGATGGAGGTGGATGAAAGGATATCCCAAGTTGAGGAAAGAACATGTTGGGAAAAGATGAAGTGTTCCAGGATGGCAAGAGCATAATATAAAATAGAAGATTTGGAAGGCAGGAGTGGGCCAAAGAATTGATTATATGAATATTAAGTACTAGAATTTTGAGTCTAGGCAATAGAAAATAAATTATAATTGAAGAAGAGAGAAAATTCTTCCAAGTTCAATCAAGGAAAACAAGTGGGGCTAAAAACATCATTTTTCCACTTTGCAAATAGGTGTCTTGGCATTAAAAATACAGTTTTTCTTATTGCCCTCCCCCTGCTTTTGAATCCTACAAAACAGTAGACAACTACACAGGGACCATCATTAATCACCCAAAAGATGCTGCTGAAGGTGTGGTTGGGAGGGGTTATCGTGTCTTTTTTTTCCACGGCATACATTCATACTAAAATTATTCTAAATCGTTGCAATAACTACATGACAAGACTCATCTCAATGATTCAGTGTATGAGTCATAGCAACTCATTTCATGATCGGTGTGTTTTTCATTGCAAGTAAATGAAAATTTTCATCAATAGGGGGTATTCCATGCAATGGTACATCCATACAATGGTTTATTATGTAGCCATTGAAAATAATGATTTAGAGCTATACAAATCGATTTAGAGGGATTTCCTCAAGGTGACATGGTAACAAATACTAATAATAACTAATTATTGACTGCTTAGTATATGGCAGCATTTTCCATAAATTATCTTATTTAAAATCTTCAACCAAATCCTACTGTTGTTATCTCATTTTAAATTTAGAAATTATGGCAGAGTAAGGTTAAGAAATTTGCCCAGGATCACACCCGTAGTAAGTGGCAGAGCCAGGATTAGAACACAGGCGGTCTGCCTCTATAGAGTCCAACCTTTCAACTACCACCCACTTAACTACACTGTTTGTCCAATCTAGGATCGTGTTTGCTAAAATTTTTATGAGGCTAGTCATGTGTTTTGTTTATTTACTACCAAATGGCACTATAATAGCAGTAAATATCAGGCAATGTCAAGAAGACATTCTGTTTTTATGAAGAGCTTTATAGTTTTAACCCTCACATTTAGGTCTATGATGCATGCTGTGAGGTTCCATAGGGTTAGGGTTAGGGTTAGGGTTAGGGTTAGGGTTAGGGTTAGGTTCCATAGGGGTATACAGTTGCTCTAACACCATTTATTGAATTACATTGGCAACTTTGTAAAAAAGTCAAGTAATGATATATGTGTAAATCTGTTTCTGGACTCTCTGTTTTGTTCCGTTGATCTATTTTTCTATGTATAAACCAAAACCAATGACTTCATAGTAAGTCTGAAAATATGGTGGTATTAGTTCTCAACTTTATTCTTCTTCAAGCTTATTTTGCCTGTTCTAAGTCTTTTTTTGTTTCCATATAAACTTCAGCATCTGCTTGATAATTTCCATTAAAAAGGCTGCTGGTATATATATCAATATATATGTATAAAGTCTGCTAGGATATATATCAATATATCTATATATCTAGATCTAGATGTTCCTGATAGATTGTCCACTTCTATTTTTCATCTTCTCATCCTCTGAGCCACCTCTTCTTGGTAGACACTCCTAAGAAAAGAGAAGCTCCAAATGTTGGAATTATTTCTCTGTGTTTTCTTCTCCCAAATGTTGGCCCTACATATTTTCAATGCTTTGTTAGCTTCCTCATGTCATTAAATTAGTAATTTTAAAGTATTTTGGCCATGCTTTCGTGTTGTTCTCAGTGAGTAAGTTGGTTCCATTTCCTACCCCATTATTCCTGAAAGTGGAAACTCCTCCCAGAATGTTTGTTTTCCCTCTTCCATTCACTAGATTGCCTCTGATTCCTTCAAGGTTGAAGAAAGGATGCATAGAAAGCAGAAATAAGAGGTAGGAAAAGTCTTACTTGACTGACACCAATATAATCTATTATTAGCTTCTTCTGTCTGATGCCAGAGTTACAAATTGGTTTTTTTCCCTCTTGAGCACTCTAGTGGACTTATCATATTGCACCTGCCTTTGATTTAGGCAACATTCTTCAACTAATAATACATGACCCTTTCAATTTACGATTTTTCTGCTGAGGCTGCCTGACCCCTTATAAGAAGCCTTCTTCTGTGGGATCTCTTTCAAAATAATTCCAGGATACAATTTCTACTTCAGATTCCACATTGGCTCCCTAAAAAAAAACCCCATCAGTTGTTGACCCATTCTCAGGGAATACGCTTCCCAAACACTCCTCAATTCCTTTGCCATTGAGAGTTTAAAGTTGGGTAAGAAGATTAAGAAATAAATAAATGTAGAAGGACTAAAATTAAGAAACACAGTAAATTAAGAAAATGTGCTTTTTATATTTGACTTAGAAATAGCATATATTTTGAAACTTCTTCAAACTATTTCTTAGGCTGAAAGTGAATTTTCTGCCTGCAATCTAGTCTGTTACACAGTGGGTGAATTACATCAGATAATATTTGTCTTTGTCTTCCCTGTGTTCTCACAGTCACAGTGTCCTCTTTAACTTTTCTCATCCCCATTCCCGTGAACTCACTGGTTTGATTCCTCATGACCACATTCTGCATTAACAAAGTAACTTCGTGGTTGATTTCCAGTTCTAGTATTATCCTCTTTCAATTGTCCCTGAACTGAACGCTGCTTACAAGACTAATCTTAGAGCATACTGTTTTAATCATATCACTCTTTAATCCAAAAAATATACCAAGACATCCTCCTTCTTTTTTTTTTTTTGGCTGCACTGCACTGCTTGTGAGATCTTAGTTCCCCGACCAAGGATTGAACCCAGGCCCTCAGCAGTGAGAGCACATAGTCCTAACCTCTGGACTGCCAGGGAATTCCCAAGACATCCTACTATTAGTTTTATCTCCTGGAAGAGGTAATTAAGGATAAAGCCACTAATTTTTGACTAAGCATTTGCTAGATACCTGCAAAATATATAATACAGACCAACAAAATGTATTCTACATTTTTATCTTGAGTCTTGGATCAAGTCCCAATTTCAACCTACCCTAATGTAGTTTTGCTCCATTTAGCCTAGACAACTCAGGTCCACACATATTTCTCTTGGCCCCTACTCTTTTCCTCCTTAGTTTTTCAAGAACAGAAATCATCACTCTGAACAGGAACCTACCCATTGACTGTCTACAATTCCATAAGAATTCCATGAGACAGAAATGCAATAGAAAGACTTGGGGAAAAGACCCTCAACTCAGTTCTCTTTGTAATTCCCTTACTACTCACCCCCCAAAACTCCAGACTTAACAGAGGCTCATGTTTCCCTGAGATCCCCCTGAAGTTCAGAGCATTCATTAGCATTTGTTATCTACCAAAACAAATTCACAACTCTCATTGCACTTAGAGAGCAGACCATGTTAATCTCAGCATCATTTGCTTGCAATAGAATAACAGAAATACAAGTCGAGTACAGAAGATATTTAAAAGTCTTCTTCTAAATTTTAAAAAATATTTATTTATTTATTTGGCTGTGTAGGGTCTTAGTTGCAGCACATGGACTCTTTGTTGTGGCGTGCAGACTTCTCTCTAGTTGTTGCACGCGGGATCCAGAGCACGCAGGCTCAGTAGTTGTGGTGCGTGGGCTTAGTTGCCCTGCGGCATGTGGGATCTTAGTCCCCCAACCAGGGATGGAACCTGCATCCGCCTGCATTAGAAGGTGGATTCTTAACCACTGGACCACCAGGAAAGTCCCAAAAGTCTTCTACATAATTATGGAAAGGTTTGATTGATTGTTTCATCATTCATTCATTCATTCATTCAATAAATGCCTTGGGCTGGAGCATAAATACTGCCTTTCAGTTTTAGCAGAATTGTCTTTCCAATAGGTATAAATTGTAGGGACCAGTAGAAATAAAGGGCACATTGTATAAGTATCTGGAAAGGAGAGTGTACCAAAGAAAAACATCTTCAAACAATAAAGACTCAAGTTGCCTGTTTAATTCATTAATTTATTCATCCAGTCAATATATTTTAGTGCTTTTTTCGAAAGTCATTTGACATGAGGATTGAACAATGAACAAGATATGGTATCAAGATGTCACAAAGAAAGAAAACTACAGGCCAATATCACTGATGAACGTAGATGCAAAAATCCTCAACAAAATACTAGCAAACAGAATCCAACAGCACATTAAAAGGATTATACACCATGATCAAGTGGGGTTTATTCCAGGAATGCAAGGATTCTTCAATATACGCAAATCAATCAACGTGATACATCATATTAACAAACTGAAGGAGAAAAACCATATGATCATCTCAATAGATGCAGAGAAAGCTTTTGACAAAATTCAACACCCATTTATGATAAAAGCCCTGCAGAAAGTAGGCATAGAGGGAACTTGCCTCAACATAATAAAGGCCATATATGACAAACCCACAGCCAACATTGTCCTCAATGGTGAAAAACTGAAACCATTTCCACTAAGATCAGGAACAAGACAAGGTTGCCCACTCTCACCACTATTATTCAACATAGTTTTGGAAGTGTTAGCCACAGCAATCAGAGAAGAAAAAGAAATAAAAGGAATCCAAATCGGAAAAGAAGATGTAAAGCTGTCACTGTTTGCAGATGACATGATACTATACATAGAGAATCCTAAAGATGCTACCAGAAAACTACTAGAGCTAATCAATGAATTTGGTAAAGTAGCAGGATACAAAATTAATGCACAGAAATCTCTTGCATTCCTATACACTAATGATGAAAAATCTGAAAGTGAAATTAAGAAAACACTCCCGTTTACCATTGCAACAAAAAGAATAAAATATCTAAGAATAAACCTACCTAAGGAGACAAAAGACCTGTATGCAGAAAATTATAGGACACTGATGAAAGAAATTAAAGATGATACAAATAGATGGAGAGATATACCATGTTCTTGGATTGGAAGAATCAACATTGTGAAAATGACTGTACTACCCAAAGCAATCTACAGATTCAATGCAATCCCTATCAAACTACCACAGGCATTTTTCACAGAACTAGAACAAAAAATTTCACAATTTGTATGGAGACACAAAAGACCCCGAATAGCCAAAGCAATCTTGAGAACGAAAAATGGAGCTGGAGGAATCAGGCTCCCTGACTTCAGACTATATTACAAAGCTACAGTAATCAAGACAGTTTGGTACTGGCACAAAAACAGAAATATAGATCAATGGAACAGGATAGAAAGCCCAGAGATAAACCCACGCACATATGGTCACCATAACTTTGATAAAGGAGGCAAGAATATACAGTGGAGAAAAGACAGCCTCTTCAATAAGTGGTGCTGGGAAAACTGGACAGCTACATGTAAAAGTATGAAATTAGAACACTCCCTGACACCATACACAAAAATAAACTCAAAATGGATTAAAGACCTAAGTGTAAGGCCAGACACTATCAAACTCTTAGAGGAAAACATAGGCAGAACACTCTATGACATAAATCACAGCAAGATCCTTTTTGACCCAGACCCTAGAGAAATGGAAATAAAAACAAAAATAAACAAATGGGACCTAATGAAACTTAAAAGCTTTTGCACAGCAAAGGAAACCATAAACAAGACCAAAAGACAACCCTCAGAATGGGAGAAAATATTTGCAAATGAAGCAACTGACAAAGGATTAATCTCCAAGATTTACAAGCAGCTCATGCAGCTCAATAACAAAAAAACAAACAACCCAATCCAAAAATGGGCAGAAGACCTAAATAGACATTTCTCCAAAGAAGATATACAGATGGCCAACAGACACATGAAAGAATGCTCAACATCATTAATCATTAGAGAAATGCAAATCAAAACTACAATGAGGTATCATCTCACACCAGTCAGAATGGCCATCATCAAAAAATCTAGGAACAATAAATGCTGGAGAGGGTGTGGAGAAAAGGGAACACTCTTGCACTGTTGGTGGGAATGTAAATTGATACAGCCACTATGGAGAACAGTATGGAGGTTCCTTAAAAAACTAAAAATAGAACTACCATATGACCCAGCAATCCCACTACTGGGCATATACCCTGAGAAAACCATAATTCAAAAAGAGTCATGTACCAAAATGTTCATTGCAGCTCTATTTACAATAGCCAGGACATGGAAGCAACCTAAGTGTCCATCATCAGATGAATGGATAAAGAAGATGTGGCACATATATACAATGGAATATTACTCAGCCATAAAAAGAAATGAAATGGAGGTATTTGTAATGAGGTGGATGGAGTTAGAGTCTGTCATACAGAGTGAAGTAAGTCAGAAAGAGAAAAACAAATACAGTATGCTAACACATATATATGGAATCTAAGGGAAAAAAAAATGGTCATGAAGAACCTAGAGGCAAGACGGGAATAAAGACACAGACCTACTAGAGAATGGACTTGAGGATATGGGGAGGGGGAGGGGTGAGATGTGACAGGGTGAGAGAGTGTCATGGACATATATACACTACTAAATGTAAAATAGATAGCTAGTGGGAAGCAGCCGCATAGCACAGGGAGATCAGCTCAGTGCTTTGTGACCACCTAGAGGGGTGGGATAGGGAGGGTGGGAGGGAGGGAGATGCAAGAGGGAAGAGACATGGGTACATATGTATATGTATAACTGATTCACTTTGTTATAAAGCAGAAACTAACACACCATTGTAAAGCAATTATACTCCAATAAAGATGTTTAAAAAAAAAAGAAAAAAAAAAAAAGATATGGTATCTGCCCTCAAAAGATTAACAATCCAGTGACAGCTGACAGATGACAAGAAGGGCACCAAGTGAAAGATAGCAGAAAGCAAAAGGAGACAGGTATTTCAGAAGAACGTGACATTTAATTGAAATTTAAAGGATGAATAGATTTAGAATAGTTGGCAGTAGGGGAAAAGTTTACTGGGTAAGGTCATGTAAATGTATCATTGATGTATTAAAGACCAATAAATAAACTGGAAATTTACATTTTAACTCCAGTAAGATTTTTATTACAGATTTTTTTTTTAACTTCTGAGAAAAGTTAGGAAAGAAAAATCTCTCAAGTGCCTCTCCAATGGCCCCAAATGATCTGAAACAAAATAGAAACTCAGAGGAAGAATACAGAGAAGGAATGGGGTACATTAACAATAAAACTAACAATAAAATTTTCCTATTTAAATTATGATTTGGGACATCTTTGATTATTGCTATGGTATCTTAAGGGCCTCAAAAAAAAAAAAAATCCCAGTCAAATTCAGTTCATACAATAAACAAGTTTTCTTCCACCCATACAACCTTGTAAATAAGCTAATTCCTTGTATTTGTAGAGATTTGAAAGGTCACAAGAGTCTTACCTTGCACATAAGAAAACAAAGACCCAGAGAAATTAAGTAAACAAAGTTACACAGGAGTTGGTAGCAGGGGCAAGTGAGATATAATTCAGTGCTTCATCTACGATACCAGACTGAAAAAATCAAAATATGGCAAGAAGGAAAAATTATGCAGAACTTCATTAATACCATTTTCTTTCCACAATTGCTATGTTAAGCTAAGCTTTAAAATTTCCCTCCACTACTTATAAGAACTGCTAGAGCATGTCAGCAGCAATAAATCTTTGAGATTTTTAAAAGCACACAGTTTTATTAATTAAATAGTTTTTTAAGAAACTATCTCTGAAGATTTGGAATTTTCCACTTTCCAAGTTCTCACCATGTTCAAATAAGAATGGAAAAACACAGATTCATTAAAAATGTCTTCACAGAAATAATGCATTCTCATTCAAAATATATAAAGTTGGTCCTCTTTCATGTAATTTTTGTAAATTATAATTCAACAAAGATTTATTGAGCACTCAATGTGGGTAAGGATTATACCAAATGCTAAGGATAAAACAGTAAAAACAAACATAAAATGGACCTATATCTTGTTCTTGTGGCAAAAACAATCTTGTGAATAATGTCTCAGAAACAGTACGTTTTGAAAACTATTTATTTCAAGCATAAGTCTATGTTGCCTTTCAATGTTTCAATAGTTTTTACTGAAATTAAGGAAACGGGTTCTCTAATCACAGATTATATCCTTGCCCTCAAGATACTGGCTTTAATTTTTGACAATCTGATGACTATAAATGGTATAGCATTGGGTTTGTAATTTGCATATACCAGATAACTAAAGAGCTGGAGATTTGCATATATTTATTGGCCATTTGTATTTCTTCTGTGAAATGTCTGTTTGTCCCTGTGTTTACTGAATTTTTTTTAAATTAATTAATTAATTAATTTTATTTTTGGCTGCGTTGGGTCTTCGTTGCTGCGCACGGGCTTTCTCTAGTTGCCGCGAGCAGGGGCTACTCTTTGTTGTGGTGTGCAGGCTTCTCATTGTTGTGGCTTCTCTTGTGGAGCACGGGCTCTAGGCATGCAGGCTTCAGTAGTTGTGGCACGTGGGCTCAGTAGTTGTGGCTTGCAGGCTCTAGAGCTCAGGCTCAGTAGTTGTGGCGCATGGGCTTAGTTGCTCCACGACATGTGAAATCTTCCCCGGCCAGGGATCAAACCTGTGTCCCTGGCATTGCCAGGCAGATTCTTAACCACTGTGCCACGAGGGAAGCCCCTGTGTTTATTGAATTGTTGATCTTTTTTTCTTTTTGAGGTTTAAGAAGTCTTTATATATTATGGATATTAACGCTTTGTTATTATTTATATTCTTACGTATGACACAAAAGGCTGGAAGGCTTGATTTTGCCTGTGTTCTTTAGTGAATCCACTCTTGCCTATATGTTAGTCTAAGCTGCTCTTACCTCTACATGCTCAAATCACATTTATGTTCTCCCCCAAAGTTCTTGTCCTGAATTTGTCACCTACCATTAAGGGACATTCATCCTATTCTAGAAGTCCTCATAATATTTCAAATCTATTATGACATTACTGTATCCCCAACACCTAGAGGAGTGCCTGACACCCCGTGGTTATTTAATAGCTTAGATGAATGAATGAATGAATGGCACTAACTGTCCAGGATCTGCATCTTCCAACGTTGGGGCTTCTTTATCATTTTTTTCATACAACAAACATATGTTTATTATTTACTTATAATAAGTAATTCAGAAACTAGAAAGATAAATTTAAAAATCGATTCAAAGCCTTGTAGAAGAAATAACACATTAAAAATTATTCTTGAGGGTTCCCTGGTGGCTCAGTGGTTAAGAATCCGCCTGCCAATGCAGGGGACACGGGTTCGAGCCCAGGTCCGGGAAGATCCCACATGCCGCAGAGCAACTAAGCCCGTGAGCCACAACTACTGAGCCCACGCACCACAACCACTGAAGCCCACACGCCTAGAGCCTGGGCTCCACAACAAGAGAAGCCACTGCAATGAGAAGCCCGCGCACTGCAAGGAAGAGTAGCACCCGCTCGCCACAACTAGAGAAAGCCCGCGAGCAGGAACGAAGACACAACTCAGCTAAAAAATAAATAAATGAATAAATTTATTTAAAAAAAATTATTCTTAGAGTGATAAGAATGATAGTAGGATGGAATCATTTGCTTAATTATCTCCTACTTCTTCCTGCAAAAGATCCAAATGGGGTTTTCAGGAAAAAAAAAAAACTAGAATAAAAGTGTAAAATGTAAATATGAATTAAACAATCAGAATCCAGTAAATATGAATGAAATTAGTGTGTCAAAATCAGGAACCCAAATATGTAGATCATGAGATTATACACAGTTGATTTTTCAAATTTGATTTTAAAGTTACTGGCAAACAAAGAAGAAAGGGATATAGCATAAATTTCAGATCTTTCATTATCAAAATGGAGAACACGTAACAGTGTTTTAGACAATATTTTTCTAGAATTTAGCTCTAAATAAATTTCCCAAATGGCATTATTGGAACAAATAAATGATGTCCTAGAAAATGTCCTCCACACAGTTATTCACAGTGCAGCAAAGAGTTGGGTAGAGGAGGAGAACCTTCTTGTGCAGATAATAGGTGCATACCAGGGGCTTTGGGAGAATCTGGGAGAAGTTTACCCACTCTGTCAGCTTCTGTCCAGGGGATGGGGATGGGTGAGAGGAATTCCAAAAAGAGTAATAGGTTCAATTTGAAGAAGAAAAAGGGACAGATCAAGTGCCAAAACCAACTCTACGGATTGAAGATAGAATAGGCAGAAGCCCAGGTTTGACAGTAGAAAAGCAAAACAAATAAAAGTACAAGTGAGGACAAGGATCTGGGTTGTGTGGAAATCTGAGGTCAAGGAGATGATACATCAGTTAGTGTAACACGTCACCAGGGCAGCAACTTTGTTGCTTCAGGATTTCTTTTGAAGTCTCTATTTCACGCATTGGCCTACCCAGGGTTTAAAGATGCATGCTTCAGAATATGGAACCCACTGGTTCATCCCATTCTCCACTCCTCAGAACTAAGCTGAAGAAGCCAAACAGTGTTTGAGAAAAGAGGACAAATATTTTTATTCACTGACTTCCTATTACGTGCCAGGCATTTTTGATATATTATGACATTTAATACTCAATATATTCCTGTAAAGTATAATCTTCATTTTGCCAAAACAAAAACAAAAAACAGGGAATGATAAGTTTATAGTTACTTAGTTAAGATTACTGTGAAGAATTCAAATGATATAAGGAAAGCTAAAAAAGGATAAGCTACTTGTCTGAAGTGACTGGCTCGTGACCTGGTGGAGCCAAGGTTCAAAACCAGGTTTTATCATGTTGAACAAGTACGACAGGGTTGATTTTGCATCAGTCCATTCTTAATGGTAATCTATCCCTGACCTTGTGCTCAAGGTTTTATAACTAAACTTCTACTTTGGACCAGAGTTTGCCTTCTAATAAGAAATATTAGAAGGACACACCTCCCCCTGCCAAGCCTCAGGCACTACTTTACCTTTAATAACCATGCCCCCTTCTCAGAGTGTTATGATCCTGAGAGATTGCCCACTAAGTGAATTAAAGCCTTACTTCTTCCTTTCTGATTTTCCTGCACTAACAAGTTACTAGGCAACCAGGATTTTCAAACACAGCATCACTTAGAGTTCCCGCTCATTATTCACTCCCCATCATTAGGATCTGGCGTTTGAAACTGTGTTGTTTTTGTGAAAAGCTATGCTCTCATACCCTATGCTTTGGGCATCACACCTTGCCTAAAAATTGAAATTTTTATTAGTGCCTCTAGGAGAAGAACACTGTCTCCCTACCCCATAGCTAACATATGCCACAATAAAACTTACTCCAAATTTCATACACAATAAAAACTACTATTTTTAAAACTAGTTTTCTTACTATCATCTAAGAAGTCTTAAGGAAGATATATTTTCTTAGATATTGAAGACTCTAAGAAGTTAGAACCCAGATTAGTGAGCATTTGATAAATATTATGCAGTGAAGCTGTTGAGAGATTAAATATTTTATAGTCTGTCATAATCTCTTTTAATGTAAAATTAAGCCACAATAGAAAAAAAATATCCATACTCAGCTTTACTATTCAATAGTATGGTATTACATTCTTTGATAATGACCTATTAAGCATTTTAGTATATGTAAGATATTTTCTTTGATTCCTCTTACCAGCTTTTTTCCTCTGTTTCATCATTTCTTTTTTTAAATTAATTAATTAATTTGGTTGCACTGGGTCTTAGTTGTGGCAGGCGGGCTCCTTAGTTGCAGCTCACAGGCTCCTTACTTGTGGCATGCAAACTGTTAGTTGTGGCATGCATGTGGGATCTAGTTCCCTGACCAGGGCTCGAACCTGGACCCCCTGCATTGGGAGCATGGAGTCTTATCCACTGTGCCACCAGGGAAGTCCCTGCTTCATCATTTCTGATGAATGACATTTTTACATAAACTTTATCTTGAGATTAAGGTCCCATTAGAACAACCACACTTGAGGGAAAATTCCAGCTGGTTTACTGCATTGAGTTCTCTATTGAGGATAAATTAAGTCACAGGAAATTTGGTGCCTATCAGTTGAGTCAGATAAATCTTAAAGATCATATTTCCAAATATTTCTCTAACTGTGACTTATCTAAACAGTCTGCCTTCTAGACTTTGTTTGAAAATAGATATAGAACTTAGAGGAAATTTTTCAAAAGTTTCAACTATTCAAAATGTTCATAAAAAGCTGTTAGACTCTTGGAGATGGTAGTAACTGATCTGAAAAACAGCTTTCTTCACAGAGGGCTCAAAACTTTGATTCTCTGTTGCTGATAACCATCGATTTTTAAAAAATTACAATACTGATTTAACATAGAGACCAGAACTACACTTTAAGTAGTAATATAGTTCAAGGTTATCAGGTAACTCCTGTCCTCAAAACTTCAAGAACTTCTGAAAAATCTAAACATCTATGATTGTGAAACTCTGGTCTTTTAACCAGCATGTCACAAAAATTGTCAACTTTAGTCAAGGGTTCCCTTCTCTCATATTCCTTATAAATTTAGTATTAAATTATGTTACTGGCTAATGTGAAATGTCTAGTACCCACCCCCTCCCCAGCTAACGTCCTTCTTCATTCTTTATCTAGGAAGGAGGTAGCTTCTGTTTATCTCAGGGCAACTAATGTTCTCAGAACAGAAGCATCCATATGTCTAATTATTTTAGTGCATGACAGGAATTTTCTTGCCATTTCAGTTTTAAGGAAGAACCCGGGACACACATACCTTAGTTTGTATTTAGCTCTCTGAAAATAAATGATATGATGATTTGTAAAAGTGTACCTAAATGCTCATTTAACCAGCCTGTTTCTAAAGTCCTACAAAATGCTTACTGGTGAGAGAATTTAAAAATGTAAAACTGCCTAATCATTCATTAAACACACACATACACACACCCACTCACATGCACGTGCACGCACACACACACACTCTTTTTGTACTAGAATAATACCTGATTAAATGAAAGTGTAAGGAGTCATATTGCTTTGCATTTATAATTTATCTTAATGGTAATGCTTTAGTCCTTAATTCTTGAATTAATGAGAGGTGACCATATATATATATTTATTTTTTTTGCAAGATTTAAAAACCCATATAATACCACCTTATATTGATGTGGCATTTCATATTACTTTCTCTCATTATCACAATAAACCTCATGAGAAAAGTCTTGTAGTCTCATGTATTATCTGTGTTCAACAATTGAGGAAGCTAAGACTCAGGCCACTTAATAAATTTGCCTAAAGCCACAAAGCTAGAGTGTCAGAAGTGAGACTCATTCCTGGTCTTCTGTCCAGAGTCTGGTACTACTCAATCCATAAAGGCTGCCTCATGTTCTCTATGTATGGCAACTTCTCAGATATCATCCTAGAATCTCCCTGTGGTACAGAACTTGAGCAAGTTACCAACAGTACACTTTTAAATGAGTGAGAGAGAAGATGTTGCACAGAATAATAAAGAAAATGAGCTTTGGAGTCTATTAACACTTGATTCACACCCTATCTCCTAAATTTACTAGCTCTGGGACCTTGGACAATTTATTCATCTTTTCTGTACCACAGAAATTTTATGGAATTATTGTGAGTAATAAAAGTAAAGTGCCTGGCTCATCACAGGCACTTATTAAATGGCAGTTATAAAAAGAGTGAAATGCCCCAGTAGAGGTAGAAAAGTTTGGCTCACCATCAGAATCACCTGTAGAGATTTGGAAAAACATACATCTTAGGGGCCCCAATGCAAAACTGTAGAATCTGAATCTTTGTAGATAGAGCCTGAGAACTTGTCTTTTTATAAGGGTTCCGAGACGATTCTGATGATCAGCCAGATTTGGAAACTTTGATTAATTCATAAAATATAAATGTTTATTTTTATTTGGCATTAAAAAGATAATGGAATATAAGGGAACCACGTTAAATTTCTTCTATAAGACAGAAACCAGGCCAGCCACTTGATAGCAATTTATCACAGCAACACGAGAGAAAATTGTTTTTTTCAAGTTAAAGAAAACTGACACTTGAAGAACTATGAATGAGGGAGCCAGAATTGGAAGTTGTCTGTCTAAATTTTTTCACTCCACATGTTTCTACATATTCATGTTTGCTGTAACTCTGACATATGTTGTCACTGAAGCTGCTCCCAAAGTTAATGTGATTATGGCAATGACGTACTTCTGAACCATAAAGCTGTTGATTCTGATTAATACCACATGAGGGAAGTAGAGTGGAAATACACAGCATTGTGTAAATTGTTAGATTTTCTTTTTAAGGGCCGTGGTTGTTTACTTATTTCTCAAGATTGGCCTTCTAAATATAGATCATTTGACTGAAGTGAATCATCTCTTTTAATGATATTTAGTATAGATGTCATTTTCAAGTAGAAAATTCTGCAGTTCAACCCTTTCCAGTAAAATCCTATCTTCTATGCAGAGAAAGCTCACCAACAGAAAAACGTGTAGTTGTAAATTTACATACAATTCATGTTGCAGGGTATTCACCATTTTTGTAGGAATTTTAACTGTTACAATGAGACATTTGCAATGTTAAGCTTCAATATGACAGTTTAATACGTGGATAGAACTCATAGTCATTTAACATCCATTCAATTATTTATTCAATCATTAGATGGATCATACAAATTATGTTAAGAATACAAAGGTGAATAAAACCATTGAGGTCCTTCTTATGAAGCTTACAGCCCAGTTGGAGAGAGGGTTCTTACTCAAATAATCACACAAATAAGTGTAAAAATGTAACTGTCATAGCACCATGAAGAAAAGGTATACAGTGCCATGAGGAGTGTGATGGTTAATTTTATGCATCTAGATGACCAGATATCCAATTAAACATAATTGCTAGGTATGTCTATCAAGGTGTTTCTGGAAGAGAGTAACACTTGAATTGGTTGATGGAGTAAGCAGATGGGCCTCCCCAAAGTGAGTGGGCATCATCCAATCCACTGAGGGCTTGAAAAGAACAAAAATATGGAGGAAGGTTGGATTCACCGTCCCTCTGCCTAACTGAGCTGGAATATTGATCTTCTTCTGTCCTCACCACTACTGGTTCTCAACCCACCACCAGCTTTCTTGGGTCTCTGGCAGATCATAGGACTTCTCAGTCTCCACAATCAAGTGAGATAATACCTTATAATAAATCTCTCTCTATATCTTATTGGTTCTGTTTCTCTGGAAAACCCTGACTAATATAAGGGGTTATAATTGGAAGACTTTTACGATAAAGTGATATTATTAAACGAGGTCTGAAGGATGAGTAAAATTTATTAGGTAAAGAGAAGTAGGAATAATATGCCAGGCAAAGGGAGGAGTCTGGCTAAATGCTCAGTTCTAAGAACCAGAAAAATGTGAGTGTGAGTAACAGAGAGAGGATGCTGGAGTGGGAAATAGGTGAGACCAGGTTATGTAAAGCCTCACAGGCTGTGTGGATATTTCTATATCCTAAGAACATCTACAAACATCAAAGCACTGTAAGTGAGGGGATAATTTGTCAAATTTTTATCTGAAAAAGATCGTTCTGGCTGCAGGGGGGAACATACAGGAAGAAAACAGAAAGAAGATGTAAGTGAGAGGAGATTATGGCTTGAGCCAGGATAGTGGTGGTGGATACGGAAAAAAATTACACAAATACAAAAGATATTTAGGAAGTAAAATCATGAAAGAAGACTTTTATAACTAGATGGATCATGCTATTTTTCACTCAAAATGGGAAAAAAGACAGGCAGATTTAGTGAGGTGGATAGAAAGAGGGTAGAGGAGGCTACATGAGTACCATTTTGGACATGCCAAGTTTGAGGTATCATTGTAACACTGAAGTGAAAAAAGTAGGCTTTTAGATATTCAAGTTTGGAGCTCAGAGGAGAAGTCTGAGCTAGAGATATAAATATTTGAGGCATCTGCATATCATGGAGCCTAGGGAGAGGGCAAAGAAGGGAGAAAAGAGGGCCTAGGATCAAGTGTGGAGGAAGAAGAAAATAGGACAGGTGAGGATGAAGCTAAAAATATGAGTGATGAAGAATCATCAAAGATGATGGAGAGGGCTTCCCTGGTGGCGCAGTGGTTGAGAGTCTGCCTGCTAATGCGGGGGACACGGGTTCGAGCCCTGGTCTGGGAGGATCCCATATGCCGCGGAGCAACTAGGCCCGTGAGCCACAATTACTGAGCCTGCGCGTCTGGAGCCTGTGCTCTGCAACAAGAGAGGCCACGATAGTGAGAGGCCCACGCACTGCGATGAAGAGTGGCCCCCGCTTGCCACAGCTGGAGGAAGCCCTCGCACAGAAACGAAGACCCAACAGAGCCAAAAATAATAATAATAATAATAATAATAATAATAATAATAATAATAATAATAATAAATAATTTAAAAAGTGCTAATAATTAAAAAAAAAAAGATGATGGAGAAAAACCATGAAAATGTTATTTCCAAAAGTCGAGGAAAAAGGCAGTTTAAAAGAGAGAAAGATCAATGGACTTGTGCTGAAGGAGTTAGTATCATGAGGTCTGAAAAATGTCCAAACTTGTTATGTTTTTACTCCGTCTTCCATAATATATGCTTCTTGTCTTTTATTACTTTAAATATGTATATACATACATTTAATTTCCAAAATACTCTATGGCTAACCAGGCATGTGAAACTTTCGTAAACAAGGGAATTTTTTTGGATCTTGAGAGGTAACAACCAAAATACAAAGCTATGCTTCCAGATTATACTTCTCAAATTAGACAATGAATTGTTGTTGCTAGGTACTAATAACATGCACACATAATCTTAGAATCACTGAACTGTAAAATGTGATGTAGGAGCAAAAGCATCTTGGAAAGAGATTTCAAAATTTCTCAGAGCCAAGTATATTTGTTGTCTAGAAGTTAAGCAAGAGGTGCATACCCCCAGTTAGATCATAAAACAAAGCCTATCTATGCAATATGTAAAACACATATCTTAAAAAGTTAAGGACGACTGAAAGTTAGAGAACAGGAAATAACATGGCAGGCAAATGCAAAGAAATAGAAAGTACTGGTCAAGATATTAATATGAAACAAAATTAAATACGAGACAAGAAAATGAAGAAAAAAAGAAGAAAACTTTATTATAGCAGAGGTCAAGTAAAAATGAAGATCCATTTGTTGTGAATCTTTATACATGAAATAAAATAGTATTGAAAATTATAGAGCAAAATTAAAATACAAGGATGAATACACAGAAAGCAATGTTAAGAATTTTAACTTGCTTTACTGTATTAGTTTCCTAGGACTCCTGTAACCAAGTACCATAAACTGAGTGGCATAAACAAGAGAAATTTATCTCACAGTTCTGGAGGCTAAAAGTCTGAAATCAAGATGTCAGCAGGTTGATTCCTTCTTAAGTCTGTAAGTGTGAATCTGTTCCATGCCTTTCTCCTAGGTTCCGGTGGTATACCAGAAATCTTTGGTGTTCCTTGGTTTGAAGCAGCATAACTCCAATCTTCAAATGGCATTCTCACTGTGTTCTATCTCTGTGTCTAAATCTACCATTTTTGTAAGGAAATAGTTATGCTGGATTTAGGGCCTCTTCTTACCTTGATCATCTGCAAAGACCCTATATCCAAATAAGGTCACATACACAGCCTCTGGAGGTTAGAATTTAAACATCTTTTCAGGGAGACAAATCCAACCAATAATACTCACCCAAGCTATAATAAATAGGCTAAGAATATATAGATACTATATAATTTAATATAATTAAATAACAAAAGTAAATACAGGGGAGGGGGAAGGGTAAGCTGGGACGAAGTGAGAGAGTGGCATGGACATATATACACTACCAAATGTAAAATAGACAGCTAGTGGGAAGCAGCTGCGTAGCACAGGGAGATCAGCTCGGTGCTTTGTGACCACCTAGAGGGGTGGGATAGGGAGGGTGGGAGGGAGGGAGACGCAAGAGGGAGGAGATATGGGAACACATGTATATGTATAGCTGATTCACTTTGTTGTACAGCAGAAACTGACGCACCATTGTAAAGCAATTATACTCCAATAAAGATATAAAAAAGTAGTTTTCAGAAAATATAAATACCACATTTGAAATCAAAAAATAGGAAATTCAGACTGACTTTAATGGAAAAAAAATGAGCAAGAGGTCAAACACCTACGTCCTAAAATGACATCAAATCTACACGGTTGCACAGATAAATTATATCAGTTACTCAAAAAAATAATTTCAATAATATTTTACTTATTCCAGACCTTACAGAGAAAAAATAGGCTTCCTGTTTCTCAAGGGCTCTTTGTTTTTGTTAGTTAACACTGGAGCCCACGTCAGTGACTGAGAATTCTCTATTCACCACACAGGCCACTTCTGCAATAGAAACCAGAAGAGCCAGACACGCACTTTCCCAGCCTCCTTTGCAGCTAGAGCTGGGCACAAAACCTAGGAATGTACCCAGGAGGGCCTGTGAGTCAGCAGGCTGCTCAAGAACCAGAGCCCCTGTCCAATAAAATCCGACAACAGGTATCAGAATTGGTTTCAGCCATTCATTTCCAGAGATAACAGTGACAGCAGATCCAGTGATGCCATTGGGAGGCCTGTATTCATTGGATGGGGCTGTTCAAGTCACAATATGTGGTGCTCAACAGTAGCAGAAGTGCTGTCTTCTTCTCCACACCAGCCTGGAGGGTCCCTGTGGGGCATCGATCCTGACAATGGAACTTCCTAGTCTAGTTCTCAATATTTTAGAGGTTTTCTGAGCCTCCTCAATTCTTCCATGAATCCATTTTACTACTATTCGTTAAAATAAGTTTCCATTTATTCCAGTTGGGAACCCAGACTGACACACAATAAAACACTGGCAACAGAAGCTGACAGAGATAACTTTTAAACGTATAGCTCCGGGGCTTCCCTGGTGGCGCAGTGATTGAGAATCTGCCTGCCAATGCAGGGCACACGGGTTCGAGCCCTGGTCTGGGAGGACCCCACATGCCACGGAGTGACTAAGCCCGTGCGCCACAACTACTGAGCCTGCGCGTCTGGAGCCTGTGCTCCGCAACAAGAGAGGCCGCGACAGTGAGAGGCCCGCGCACCGCGATGAAGAGTGGCCCCCGCTTGTCGCAGCTGGAGAAAGCCCTCGCACAGAAACGAAGACCCAACACAGCCAAAAATAAATATAAATAAATAAATAAATTTATAAAAAAAAAAAAAGTATAGCTCCATGTCACATGTGAGTATCCATGTTAATGTAAAAATCATTTAATAGAATCTGGCAACTTATAAAAAGAATAATTTACCATGACTCAGAGGGGTTTTCCCAAAGGTTTTTATTATTAGGAAATCTACTGCTATAATTAATGTAATTAAAAGGTCAAAGGAAATAAGCCATTTAATCATCACTATCAATGCCAAAGAGACGTGATAAAATTAAACATCCATTACTGATTTAAAATTAAATTTCATAAAACTGGAAGGATAGATTATTTCAACATAATAAAGTATAAATTTTTTCAAACTCAAATTACAGCATACCCAATAGGGAAACTATATTCATAGTCTCACTAACATCAGGCACAAGATAAGCATGCCCACTACCTTAATTATTGCCGTAATTTTTGAAGAACTGGACAAAGTAATTAGAAAAAGGAAGAGTCCTCCAAAACTGAAGAACAAGAGAGAAAATGTCACTTATTTCACATGGTACGATTGTATATCTGTAAATTCTATCAACTGATATTCAATGGCAAACTAAGAAATCATTTAGCTGGCTAGATACAGCTTAATATACTAATATCAACGTCAGTGGCTTTCTTACAATGACTTTCCTTACAACCCATTAGGAAAATACATTAAAGAAAGAAAAGGTTTTGATTTACAATAGCAACAACAATAAAAATATCTAGGAATAAACTTAAATGTGTAAGAATTATGTGATGAAAACTTTAGCCAAAGATACATTTAATAAAGTTGAGTAAATATCGACATATACATTTTTTTCAGAAAAGAAGTTTCATTGCCATAGTTGCATTTATTTTCCTTAAGTTATTTTATAAACACAATGCAATCTCAATAAAAATATAAATATGTTTTTTGAGGGAACAAGAAAAATCTATAAAATTTATGTAGAAAAATAAAGATAACAGGTAAAGAAGTAATGAAGGCCTACTCCTATCATATATGTAAATCTGTAATTACAGTGATTAAAGCAGTATTACATTAGCAAATAAAAAGATCAGTACAATAGAGGCATTCATAAAGAGACCCAAAGAGATAGAGCGATTTATATATAACAGGGCAGCATTTTGCAATAGTGGAAAATGGCAAGCTATTCACTATATGGACAATTTGGCTATCTGTTTTGGCAACTGTTTAGCTATTTGAAAAAGAAAAAAACAAACTGTACTCCTGTCTAATTCCTTAGACCATGATAAATTCCAAATATATCAAATATTCAGTGTAAATACCATGAAAAAGTGAAAATTTCATATAAAAACATGAGAGAATTTTACTGGGGAGGCCTTTCTTCATATTCAAACTGTAGAAGCCATAAAAGCATTTGACAAATATGAATGCATTAAAGTGAAACATTTCTAAAAAATGACAACAATGTATATGCAAATATAAATATGGGTATATATACATTTTATATGTGTGTGCGTGTACATGTATGCATGTATAAATGCCAGTAACTATGTCAGATAAAAACACATTGAGAGCGAGTCTGGCAGGAACTTACCCTGAGAAAGCTTGAGCCACTCAAGCGGCTAACCACTGGGTGAGGTAGAAAGGAAGATAATGAAGCTCATTCTCTGTCATTCTCTTCCCAGTATCTTCCCCGAGGGGGAACATGAACCATCACACTGCCCATGAGAAGGAGGTAGTAAGAGCACAAGGAGAGCAGAGGCCCATTCAAAAGCCTCCAGCTCCAGTCTTAAGTGTCTGACCCCCTAGCTCCAGTGTCCCTGCTGGGTACAAATAAACAGTGTTTTAGCTCAGGGTCCTCAGGAAACTGCCTCTGAGATGGAGACTTCCACAAAGGAAGTTCACCTAAATATGCTCTGGGGAACAACATCCTTAGAGCAATTCCAAGGAAGTGGTATTGGGCAAAAGGGAGTCACTGAACTTCAGGAAACTTAGCAATGGGGTTCACCACCACCCCTCCCAGCAGCTGAGGAAATGAGTTCCTCAGCCCTGCAGGGGTATTCAAGCAGTGCGCTATACCACAGAGAGCAAGAGCGCCTATGAAACGCCTTGTCTCAGGGCAGAGATGAACAAATGCTGAACAATTATTTCCCAGATATGTAACTTTTGTCATTCCAGTCTATCGAATGGTCTCAGATTTGTATTTTATTCACTGCTATATCCCCATACACACATAGATACACATATGAAACAATTCCTTAGATACAACAGATGGCCAGATAATAGTATTAAATGAATGAATAGATGAATAAATAAGACAAATTTTGATTTCCTTAAAATATAATGAATTGTTTCTACCAGTTGGCCAACATCTATCAGTATTTTTAATGTATATGTCCTTTGGCTTTATAATTGCATATCTAGAAATTTTTTCTGCAGTTACAGTCACATAGATGAATAAAATGTATGTGACAGAATATTACTTGCACCATTATTTAAAATATTAAAAGACCGGAAACAATTAAAAAGTATATAAATATGGAACTAAGACTGAATAACAGATGGATACAGTTGAACACCATGCTGTTCAAAAGGAGGTGATAGGACGCACTGAAAAGAAATGATCGCCTAGGCCTATTTTGTAGTGACAAAAAGCGTGATGAAAACAGTGGGTATAAAGTTCTCATGCTTGATAAAAATAAAAAATATACATCCATAAAAATAAAAATCAAGTAAGAATATAATAAAAACTAAGGCTCTGCAAAATATCAAAAATATTTGTCATTTTTAAAAAAAATAAATTTATTTGTTTATTTTATTATTTTTGGCTGTGTTGGGTCTTTGTTGCTGCGCACGGGCTTGCACAGGCTTCTCATTGCGGTAGCGTCTCTTGTTGCAGAGCAACAGGCATCAACTTTGCACAGGCTCTAGGTGCGCAGGCTCAGTAGTTGTGGCTCACAGGCCCAGTTGCTCCACGGCGTGCGGGATCTTCCCGGACCAGGGCTCGAACCCGCGTCCCCTGCACCGGCAGGGAGACTCCCAACCACTGTGCCACCAGGGAAGTTCCTGTCATGTTTTTAATGTCACCTTTTAAGAGGGTTTCTGACTTTCTCCCTTCCAAATCTTATGAGTAGGGAATTCCCTGGCGGTCCAGGGGTTAGGACTCCATGCTCTCACTGCTGAGGGCCCTGTTGCATGTCCCGGCCAAAAAAAAGTATTCAAATCCTATCAAAGTAGTTTTTCTGAGTAGCTTTATTACTTTGCCAGGCAAAGGGGGACACAGCACCTGGAAAAACTATGTGTCCCCACCCAGGAGGTCAAGGGTGGGGTCGCTGACAAGATTAGGGTGTGTGCAGGGCCTCAGGTGGTCTCCTAATCTTGATGAGCCTCTTGGTCCCTTTAATCCTACCTCACGTGGTTTCTTGGCTGTTCCTGCCTTGATTAGCAACTGTTCGAACCTGCCCTTCAGATCTCAGGCAAGGTCATAGAGGCTGGAGTCTTGCCTACAAGAAGACAAAAAGGCCTCCGTGCCCGGGAGCCCCACAGGGCCCCAGCTCAGTTTCACTCCCCCCTTTTCTTTGATACGCCTCACTATCAGAGTAGTTACATGATACTTAAAGTCTACATTTGTAATAATCATCACCAGTTTTGGGCATTCTTTAAATTTAGCACTCTTCTAATTTCAACTTTACAAATTAATAAATAAAGGTCTTGGTATTTCACGTTATATATAAGCTATAGAGTTTTTCTTAATTTACATAAATTTTCAAGTGCACTCATTTTTAATTTGATTATTTACTTCTTCTTTTTCTTTTAATGGTCTACTGCCTAGGAATAGTTTTCCTTGAGCAGATTACATTTATTTATTTATTTATTTTTAATAAATTTATTTATTTATTTATTTATTTTTGGCTGCAGTGGGTCTTCGTTGCTGCGCAGGGGCTTTCTCTAGCTGCAGTGAGTGTGCTTCTCATTGCAGTGGCTTCTCTTGTTGCAGAGCACGGGCTCTAGGCACGCAGGCTTCAGTAGTTGTGGCACACGGACTCAGTAGTTGTGGTGCACAGGCTTAGTTGCTCTGCAGCATGTGGGATCTTCCTGGACCAGGGATCGAACCTGTGTCCCCTGCATTGGCACCACCAGGGAAGTCCTGAGACAGCATCATAGACATTTTTAAAGCTGAAAGAAACTTTAGGAAGCCTTTTAGATATGAGGAAATTTGGGCCCATAGAGATGAAAAGCGTTACCGAAGATTCAGCCCTAGTTAGTAGCAGAATCTGCGGAATGCCACGTATCTGACTGCTGTCAGATGTTCTCTCTAAGTAAAAACAATCTTTTAGTTAGATTTCATCTATCATGAGTTTTCAGATCATGTGAGACAGCTAAAAATATATTGTGACTTGGTGAAAAGAAAATATAAATCATCTAGTATAAATTTATTTTCAAAGATAGTATTTACAACCAAAGTAATCATTTATCATGTAGTTTATACTTGGGCTAACTAGGGTGATTTTTCCAGTGCAGACCTGCATAATATAAACCTCCTGAAGAAAACTAAGAAAACTTTTCTAGTAGGACTTTATTAAATAAATCCTTATTTAAATGTTCCTCAACATCTTTTCTTAAAAGAATTTATATTTCTGTTTAAATAGGATGTTTGAAAAATGTATGGGGGGTGGTGGTGTGATGAATTGGGAGATTGGGATTGACATATATACACTAATATGTATAAAATAGATAACTAATAAGAACCTGCTGTATAAAAAATAAATAAATAAAATAAAATTCCAAAAAAAAAAAAATATATATATATATAAAGCCTTCTCTAAAATATCTGTCGGGACTCAAGGTTTACTTTATACTCAACAAGAAGAAGTTTTTGCCCTTTCATTTGATCACAGTGGTGAAGAGCACACACTCTGGTGTCAGATTGCCCCGATTCAAATCCCAGTTCTTCCACTTAATATATGTCTGACCTTGTACAAATGAGTTGGTCTCTCTGCACCTCAGTGTCTTCATCTGTAAAAGGTATATGGTAATACTAATCTCTACGAGTTGTTTTGGAACTTAAATGAGTTAATATAAAGAAGCTTATAATAGAATCAGTTAGATTGTAAGCCTATGTACAAGTTAGCTGTTTTTATGTGAGAAGCAGCCATGCTTTCGAAATTCTGCAGTAATAGGAGATGTCTCTAGTGGTCAAGATTCTTCCCCTTTCCTTTTTCCATCCTTCTTCAATAAAAATGTATTGAGCACCTACTTGGTTCAATATACTTACCACCCTTGGGACAAATGGGTTTCTGTGTGAGGATAACCAGTTGTGTAGTCTTCCTCATCTCCAACATATTTGTATTCTTTACTTCTGCTGAGTACCCTTAGTAGGTCATGGACTGAATTAATTTTTCTAGCATTTGTGATAAAATTGCTCAGCACCATCTTGATTCTCTTTATCACCTAAACTGCAGATTTGTGAAATGGCAAGCTTGGATTGGACGCTTAGTTCCTGAATAAGGAATAAAAAAACCCAAAAAACCATGCCCATTACACTTCTCACTCCTCAATCTTAAATCCTTTTTGATCCTATTACTCAAACTAAATTCTAAAACACAGAAATTAAAATAGTTTTAAAGAATTCAGAAAAATTCATATACATTTTTTTTTTTTACGTGGACTTACTCCAAAGTTGATTTACTGTGAAGATGAAGTTTAAGCTCTGGTTCCCCTTACCAGCACTGGCTCTTCCCAAGGCCTTGGAGGAAGCTCTAGCCTTGTATAGCTTGGTTGTTGTGTACTCAAAAAAGTAGTTAAGATTAGTCCCTGCATGAGAAAACTTGACATTCTCTGAAACCTCATCACTCATTATGAAAGAAACTTGATATTTACCCATATTTTCTAACAATTCTAAAAAATTTCCTTGACATTACCAATAATGGGCATTATACACTCGGGTATTTAATATATAGAGAGGAGATTTCCTATAGGAAAACTTGATGTGATCTTCAAATCAATATTATATGATATGAATCAAATCCCTGGGAGACCCTAAATCAAAGTACTAGAAGTCACTTTTTAGAGCAGTTGCACCCACCACACTGTCCCATGAATACAGAGAGATGTTGAACACTAAGGACGTTAGAACACATGTGTAGAGTGCCTCACCCATGGCTTGAATGCAGAAAGAGTAAAATCGATTTAATCTGTGATGAATGTTAATAACATCAAAATACACATAAATATAAAAACACCAAAGATTTACAGAGTGTTGACTATGTTGCTAGGCACTATTGTAGGTGGCTCATGTGCATTATCATATTTTATCCCCTCTTACAAATAAGAAAACTAAGGGACAGAGAAGTTCAGTATTTTTTCAAAGGCTGGATGACAAGAAATTAGCAGAACCTAAATCCAGAGACCATACTCTTAACAAAAGTGTCCTACTGCTTATGTAGCTTATTTTGTATAGTTGGAAAAACAGATATGTAAATAATTAAATCTCAGATTAGTAATTCACTAAGTGTGTGATCTTGGTCCTCTCTGAGGCCCAACGTTACCATCCATAGAGTAGACTTTAAAATACGCATGAAGAACTTCCCTGGTGGTCCAGTGGTTAAGATTCCACGCTCCCAACGCAGGGGGCCTGGGTTTGATCCCTGGTCAGGGAACCACATCTCCCATGTGGCAACGAAGATCCCACGTGCTGCAACTAAGATCTGGTTGCAAATCTTAACAAATAAATCAATAAATAAATATTTAAGTAAATAAATATATAAATATTAATATAAATAAATAAATCTTTTTTAAAATATGCATCAGTCAGAGCTGTTGTGAAGGTTAAATTACACTCTATACTATGTCTCACCTCATATAGATATTCAATAAATGCTATAATAGAAAGAATAATTACCCAAGTGTTCATGAAAACACTGGAGTCCTGACCTTTTTTTTAAAGTTATTTTAAATTGCTGGAACACAATAAACATTTGATACAGAATATTTTTCTCTATCAACAATTAGTGGGCTCGGGACTTCCCTGGTGGTCCAGTGGTTAAGACTCCACACTTCCACTGCAGGGGGCACGGGTTCGATCCCTGGTTGGAGAATTAGGATCCCACATGCCATGCAGCATGGACAAAAAAATAAAAAAGCAATTACTGGCCTAGAGAAGAGTGAAGACCCCATGGTAGCAATGTTTAAGGTATTTTTCTATTAAACAGTACGAAAGAAGGAATGATGTTTTATGACATAAGTTGGTATCTTAGCTTTTTTTGTCTTCTTACAACAAAGCTTCTTACTGTAAAGGTCAAAAACATTGTATTAAAACTGCCACATATGGTGTGTTTCAATTGTTCATTTATTCATAATACAGTTCACCAAAGAACAAAGGTATGTTATGTTCTGTGTCAACAGACTCTCCTTGACCAACCTATGCTTCTCGATCACTGAACCTTGTTCAATGCTTTCATATAACTTATTCCAATTTGTAAATATATGCATTCCTCCTTAGTTTATCTTCTAGTTTATCTTATCTTCTGCCTTCCCAATAATATAAGCAGGGCCCTTATTTTTGGTAATCAGTGATTATTGTTAATACCTGTAATGCCAGTAGATGACTGAGAGAGCATGGTTCCAAGGAAACAGAAGAATGAAAGCCATGCACAATCTGTCATTTGCCAAATATCTACTGAGTACTTACTATGAGCCAGAGATTTACAACTACCCCCATTGGTATGTTTACTCATAAAAGCAGGCCATTGATTTGCTTGCTTCAAAACCAAGCTCTGAATTTTGACTCTATTATAAGCTTTGTATCTCCCACCCACAGAAAACACCTAGTAAGTATTTTGTGAAAATATATACGGCAATAAAAAAGAACAGATATTGGGCTTCCCTGGTGGCGCAGTGGTTGAGAATCTGCCTGCCAATGCAGGGGACACGGGTTCGAGCCCTGGTCTAGGAAGATCCCACATGCCGCGGAGCAACTAGGCCCGTGAGCCACAACTACTGAGCCTGCGCGTCTGGAGCCTGTGCTCCGCAACAAGAGAGGCCGCGACAGTGAGAGGCCCGCGCACCGCGATGAAGAGTGGCCCCCGCTCGCCGCAACTAGAGAACGCCCTCGCGCAGAAACGAAGACCCAAAACAGCCAAAATAAATAAATAAATAAATAGCGTTCCCTTAAAAAAAAAAAAAAAAGAACAGATATTGCATTCGGTGACTGTAAAATAAAGATTTAGCTTAATGTATTAGGATTACTCAAAGTTAAAATTTGAAAACAAACAACAAATGGCCTAGTAAATATTAATGCACCCATTAAGCCACTTTACATTTTGTTTTGTTTTTCTAAATTCTTTTTTACATAAAACTTTGGTAAGGAAGTTGGGGGCGGACACCTTCTTTAAATAGATTTTTTTCCATTTGCTTCTAAAATAAATTACACGCATCACTTATAAGTGAAAACAGCTGATTTTACAGAGTAAGGTTTTACTTAAATGCTAAGTGAAGAATGTAAATTTAAAAACGGTATTTGCAACTATTCAAATAATACCGAAATGGAAACAGCTTAAACCACAAAAAGGAGACATATTCTTTTTTTTTTTTTTTAATGGATGACCACAACAAAAGCAACAATGATTGCAATTACCAAATACGAAACACACTCATACTATGTCATAATATTGACATTGAGTCCAGTAATCCTCCACTGTAACAGCTCCTTTACTTTGCAGTGAAAATTGATTTGCATATTTTTTGCCTCTGAGTCCTTGTGGGATTTTTTTTTTTATTCAAAGAGAAAGTCACAAAAATTATAATCATCCTCAGTTCACTCAGTCCCATGTAATTAATTTTTTTTCATCTTGATCTTCTGTTAGCACTTTTATGAATTCATCAGTTTTCCATTAGAGTTCTGAAAATGATTATTCATTTAGTTCAGCAGTATAGTCAGTTACCAGAAACCTGTACTTAGTCTTTTCCATGAATTCTTTGAAGATGAAACTCTTTTATAGGAACATTTTTGCAAAAGCATCAGAGTGCACCCAGAACTGTCTGTAAATGACAAAAGACTTAAAAATGACCATGGTTAAAGATTTGATGAAAGTTCATAATAATGCAATTGACAAGGAAATTTAGTTATTTCTGGGGAGATATATTCTTGATGTTGAACATCATATCAGCCCCGTGATCATTTCTGCGGCAGATAAAATTTTAACAACAGCCAGCAGCCCAAGGATTGATCTGAGAATAGTTCAAAGTATAAAATTAGAAAGACGAAAATGGAAGAGTGGAAATGCAAAGGCGTGCGACATCTCAATAGCAGAGTAGAACAATGACCAAATTGCGTTTGAAGTAACGGGTTTCAGGAAACCTAGATGTCCCGGATTTAGATGTCTTCTGATAGTTAGAGGAGTTTATATGTTTTACTTATCTTTATTACCAACTTATGAGTAGATGAAGAAACTGAGGAATAACAAATATAAGACTGGGCTTCCCTGGTGGCACAGTGGTTAAGAATCTGCCTGCCAATGCAAGGGACACGGGTTCGAGCCCTGGCCCGGGAAGATCCCACATGCCGTGGAGCAACTAAGCCCGTGCGCCACAACTACAGCCTGAGCTCTAGAGCCTGCAAACCACAACTACTGAGCCCATGTGCCACAACTACTGAAGCCTGCATGCCTAGAGCCCGTGCTCCGCAACAAGAGAAGCCACCGCAATGAGAAGCCCGCGCACGGCAATGAAGAGTAGCCCCCACTCACTGCCACTAGAGAGAGCCCGTGAACAGCAATGAAGACCCAATGCAGCCAAAAAAATAAATAAATAAAATAATTAATTAATTAAAAAAACCAAAAAAACAAATATAAGACCTGTCCAAGGTTGTAAGATCAGCCTCTCAAATAAAACACTCCTTTCATTAAACTGTTTTGGAAATATTGATGGTGTCTTGACATAAATCAGTTTAGATCACATCAAATTAGGCTACGTAAATAAGAAATACATAATAAAAGGATATTTATTTTTATTGAAATACTTATCCCTTATTATAAAAATAATGAGCATTTGTTTAGAAAATACAGAAATAAAGATTAGCAAAAAGATGAAAATAAAGATTACCTTAGTCCCACCACTAAGAGATAGTCACTTTAAAAAAAAATATTAAGTGCCTACTAACTACCAGATCCCAATATCTCTAAGATTTCATTTTCTAAGAGCTCCTTGACTGCCTTTCTACCAGGCATACTGGCCTTCTTGCTGTTCTTTGAACATTTCTGACAGTGACCATTCTCATTCCATTACAGTTATGTATGTCAAGTTGTAAAAACATTAACAATTATTGGCATATAGTGATAATTCAATACACAAACACTATTAATAGTATTTATTTATTTTATTACTAAATTATTAATTTCTGAGCAAAGTGATCTTTTGACTTTATTTGCAATTCTTTGCTTCTTAGGGCAAACTTTTTTTCTTATGATTACTAAGCAATTCTTTATTGAATTAATTCATCATGGCTTTTGCCTGTTTACCTACTGGTATATTTGATTTTTGAAATTCAATAAAGTGTTTTTTACTTAGTAAATGTTATAATTATTTGCCAAAAGAATTTCCTTAGTGTAATTTTTCTTTTTCATTTTGTTTATTGTGGGCATTTTAAAAAATAAATAAATATTTTAAATGATTTTATCTAGTCCACATTTCTTATATAGTCCGCATTTTTTATATAACCTCTTCAGCATCACATATTCTTATTGTTCAAGAAATATTTTGAGCACAGACTGTGAATTAGGTACATGTACTAGGTACCGTACTAGGTGTTAGAGATACAGCAGTGAACTGAAGAGACAAGGATTGTCTTATGATGAGCACATTTGAGAGAGGGGAGGAGATAATAAGCAAGTAAGTAAATAAATTTTAAAAATTAGATTGTAAAAAGTACAATTAAAAAAAAAGCAAGAATATGTAATGGAGGGAGTAACTGGTGGAAACAATATTTGAGCTGATCACTGAGAATGAGAAAAATCCAGCCATATAAAGGAAAACCACTCTGGGTAAAAATAACATCAAGTGCAAAGGCCTTTGGGCAGCAAAAAGTTAGATGCGATTAAGACACTCAAAGCCCTGTATGACTGGATCACAGTGTGGAAGAGAGTTGTATAAGAAAGTTGGGGAGGTAAGCAGCGCCTTAGAGGCCATTGTAAAGAGTTTAGATTTTATTTCAAAAGCAACAAGAAGCTGTTAAACTTGATAGATGAAACATGAAGTCTGACATCCTTTTTAAGAGTATACATGTTTAAAAAGTAGGAATATAAAAATTGGCAGATGTTGAATCCAGCTGCTTATGTGTAGCTGTTGGAACACATTAACAAGAAATCCATAGATAAGGGAAACTCTGGGGGAAATCAATCAGGACTCCATCTCAATAACACCATCAAGGACCCAGGTTCTTTTTAACATTCCTTTCTTGTATCATTGATCTGTTGACCTGTAAAAATGACCACAGCAGTTCCTGGTGGCAGAGGACTCCAGCAGTGTCAGCCATAACCATTGCATTTAAAAAAAAAGCTTTAAGGGACTTCCCTGGTGGAGCAGTGGTTAAGAATCCGCCTGCCAATGCAAGGGACACGTGTTCGATCCCTGGTCCGGGAGGGTCCCACATGCCTCAGAGTAACTAAGCCCGTGTGCCACAACTACTGAGCCCACGCGTCTCAACCACTGAAGCCCACGCGCCTAGAGCCCGTGCTGCACAACAAGAGAAGCCACTGTAATGAGAAGCCACTGCAATGAGAAGCCCGCACACCGCTACGAAGAGTAGCTCCCCAACCCCCCAGACCAGCTCTCTGCAACTACAGAAAGCCCACGCGCAGCAACAAAGACCCAAAGCAGCTAAATAAATAAATAAATAAATAAAAGCTTAAAAAATATAGATACCTTTGATTTGGAAATTCAAATTTTAGGAAAGGACTACAAGATGAAATGAAGGTCATCTAATTATTAAAGCTGATTTTGAATCCAAGCAGGACCCTGTGGGACTCCTGGGCACAGAAGCCTTTCAGTGTCCCCGTTTCTTGTAGGAAATAGACTTCAGCCTCCATGACCTTCCCTGAATTCCAAGGGGCAGATTCAAACAGTTGCTAATAGGGAAGGGAGAAAATGCAGAAACAAAGGAGGAGTAGGCAAGAAACAATAGTGCACTGATAAAGCAGGGTCTTGGTTCCTCTTCAAAGGATATGCATATCTTTGAGAACTTCTTCAGGAACTAAGGCCCCCCACTCCAGTGGAGGATGGTAACTTCAGGCTGAGTACAAAATTCCTGGGACACCACACTGTTGCCTCACCACCAACCAGTCAGAAGAAATTCACATGTCCTGCAGCCCACACCCCAAATTTTGCCTTTAAAAACTCTTCCCCAAAACCATTGGAGAGTTCAGGGTTTTTGAGCATGAACTGCCTGTTTTCCTTGCTTGGTCTTTGCAATAAACCTCTCTCTACTCCAAACTCCAATGTTTCCATTTGTTTGGCCTCACTGTGCATTGGGCACCAGAACTTGGGTACAGCAACATTTCAAAAAAGGGAGAAAGAGGTCTTACATGAATACAATCTCTGGATATGAGAGGAATGAGGGAAGGAATAAATTCTTCAGATGTTCACAAGGGAATTATTGTCCCTAGGGTAGAGTGAGATTTTAGTTGAGAAATGACCATCTGTCATTTTTCAGCCTGCAGCATTCAGCCTTGAAGATTTTTACCAATGATTATGAATAGTCGTCAAAAAAATATGCATTGCCTTTAGCAAAACAGTCTTGTGGCTCATGTGGTGGAGGTTGTTTACATACACCACTAAAAATAAAGTGGAACGTGTCAGGAGAGTAGAATTAATACATGAACAAGTGAAAAAGAAACAGCTAAAATCGAAAGCCCTTATTTATGGGCTGAAGTTTGTTTTTTTTTTTAATTGATAAACTTTATTTCTTAGAGCAGTTTAAGGTCGTGGCAAAATAAAGCACAAAGTACTCATATACCCCCTGTCCCCACACACACACAACCTACCCCACTGTCAGCATACCCTACCAGAATGGTACATTTGTTACAGGTGATGAACATAAACTGACACATCGTCATCACTTAAAGAGGCTAGTCTTCTCGTTCTCTTTTTTTTAATATAAATTTATTTATTTATTTTTGGCTGTGTTGGGTCTTCGTTGCTGCACGTGGGCTTTGTCTAGTTGCAGCGAGAGGGGGCTACTCTTCTTTGCGGTGTGTGGGCTTCTCATTGCAGTGGCTTCTCTTGTTGTGGAGCACGGGCTCTAGGTGCATGGGCTTCAGTAGTTGTGGCACATGGCCACCGGCTTCAGTAGTTGTGGCTTGCCGGCTATAGAGCGCAGGCTCAGTAGTTGTGGCGCACAGGCTTAGTTGCTCTGTGGCATGTGGGATCTTCCTAGACCAGGGCTCGAACCCGTGTCCTCTGCATTGGCCAGCAGATTCTTAACCACTGCACCACCAGGGAAGTCCTCTTCTCATTCTCTTGACAGTGTCTTTCACAGAGCAGAAGTTTTTAATTTTAGTGAAGTCTATATTATCAGTTATTTCTGATTTCATGGATCATGAAATGGTGTTGAATCTAAAAGTCATTGCCATAACACAGGTCATGTAGATTATCTCCTATATCTTCTCTTATATCTTTTATAGTTTTGCATTTTACACTTAGCTCTATTTTGAGTCAATTTTTGTGAAGAAAATTAGGTCTGTGTCTAGATTTTTTTTTCTTGCACATGGATGTTCACTTGTTCATGTCCAGTATCATTTGTTGAAAAGACTGCATTTCTCTATTTTTTCTATATTTCTCTATATTACTTTTGTTCCTTTCTCAAAGATCAGTTGGTTCTATTTATGGGGTCTATTCTGGGCTCTCTATTCTGTCTTATTGATCTATCTGTTCTTTTGCCATACTGCACTGTCTTAGTGACTGTAGTTATATACTGTCTTGAAGTCAGTAGTATCAGCCTTAAAATCTTGTTCTTCTTCAATATTTAGCTAAATAGCCTGGATCTTTTCCATTTCATAATCTTTAGAATCAACTTGTCTATATCCACAAGATAACTTGCTGGGATTTTGATTGAGATTGCATTGAATCTATCAAGTTGGGAAGAATTGACACCTTGACAATAATGTCTTTCTATCGATGAACATGAATATTTCTCCAGTTATTTAGTTCTTTTATTTTTTTTTTCCCCATTGGAGTTTTGCGGGGTTTTTTATATAGATTTTGTACGTATTCTTTTAGGTCCTAGCTTGCATACTTGGAATAAATTCCACTTCATTACAGTGTATAATTTTTATACATTGTTGGACTTTGCTAATAATTTGTTGCAAATTTTTGCACCTACATTTATGAGAGATATTGGTTTGTAGTTTCCTTTTCTTGTAATGTCTTTGTGTGGTTTTGGTTTTTGTTCTTTTTTTTAACATCTTTATTGGAGTATAACTGCTTTACAATGGTGTGTTAGTTTCTGCTTTATAACAAAGTGAATCAGCTATACATATACATATATCCCCATATCTCCTCCCTCTAGGTGGACACAAAGCTGGTTTTGGTATTAGGGTAATGCTGACCTCATAGATTGAGTTAAGAAGTATTCCCTCTTCTTCTGTTTTGTGGAAGAGACTGTAGAGAATTAGTATAATTTCTTCTTTAAATGTTTGGTGGAAATTGGTAATGAGTCCATCTGGGCCCAGTGCTTTCTGTTTTAGAAGGTTATTAATTATTAATTCAAATTCTTTAGTAGATATAGGTCTATTCATATTGTCTAACTCTTTTTCCTTGAGTTTTGGTGAATGTGTCTTTCAAGAATTTGTCCATTTCATCTAGGTTATCAAATTTGTGGTCAGAGTTATTATTTAGCCTTTAATTAGCCTTTTAATTTCCATGGGATCTATAGTAATGTGCCCTTTCTCATTTCTAATATTAGTAATTTGTGCCTTCTCTCTCTCTCTCTCTTCTTTTCTTAGCCTAGATGGAAATTTTGATTTTATTGATCTTTTGAAACAGGCAGCTTTTGGCTCATTGACTTTCTCTACTGATTTCTTATTTTTGATTTCACTGATTTCTGCTTTAATACTTGCTATTTCTTTTCTTCTGCTTGCTTTGGATTTAATTTTCTCTATTTTTTTTCTTTCTCTCTCTCTCTCTTTTTCTTTTTGGTTTTGTTTCCTCAGGTGGAAACTTAGATTACTGATTTTAGATCTTTCTTCTTTTCTAATATATGCATTTAATGCTATAAGCTTCCCTTCAAGCACTGCTTTGGCTGAAACCCACATATTTTAAGTTGTGTTTTTATTTTCACTTAGTTCAAAAATTTTAAATGTCCCTTGTTATTTCTAATTTGACCCATGTGTTAGAAGTGTGTTGGGTAATCTCCAAATATTTGGGGATTTTCCAGTTATCTTTCTGGTTATTGATTTCTAGTTTAATTCCACTGTGGGCTGATACATTGTATGATTTTTATTGTTCTAAATTTGTTAAGGTGTTTGTTGTTTTTTTTTAATGGCACAGAATGTGGTCTATTTTTGTGTATTTTCCATGTAACCTTGTGTATTCTGTTGTTGTTGGATAAAGTAGTCTACAGATGTCAATTATATCCAGTTGACTGGAGTTCAGCTATGTTCTTACTTATTTTCTGCTTGCTAGATCTGTCCATTTTTGACAGAGAAGTGTTGAAGTCTCCAACTATTATAGTGGCTTCATCTATCTCTCCTTACAGTTCTATTTCTATCAGTTTTTGCCTCATGTATTTTGATGCTGTGTCATTAGGCATGTACACATTAAGGATTGTTATGTCTTCTCAGAGAATTGACCCCTTTACATTATGTAATGTACCTCTTTGTCCATGGTAAGTTTCCTTGCTCTGAAGTCTGTCCCATCTGAAATTAATATAGCTACTACTGCTTTCTTTTAATTAGAGTTAGCATGGTATATCTTTCTCCATCCTTTTACTTTATATATGTATTTATAGTTAAGGTGGGTTTCTTGTAGAAACCATATAGGTGGGTTTTCTTTTTTAATCCACTCTGATAATCTCTGTCTTTTAATTGGTATATTTGTACCATTGTAGTTTAAAGTGATTACTGATATAGCTGGATTAATATCTACCATATTTGTTATTGTTTTCTACTTGTTGCCCTTGTATTCTTCCTATTTTTGTCTTCCATTCTTTTTTTTCTGCTAATTGTGGCTTCCATTGAGGATTTTATATGATTCTATTTTCTCTTCCTCCTTAACATATCAATTATACATAAAACAATTTTTATAGTGGTTGCCATATACATTTACAACTAATCCAACTCCATTTTCAAATAACATTATACCACTTCATGGATAGTGAAAGTGCTTCATAACAAAATATTCCTAATTCCTCCCTCTCATCCTTTGTGTCATTGCTGTAATTTACCTCCCACACATAAGCTATCATCCTCAAATACACCTTTGCCATTATTATTTTGAACAAACTGTAACCTGTTAGATTAATTAAAAATAAGAAAAATAAAAGTTTTTATTTCACCTTCACTTATTCTTTGCTAATGCTCTTTGTTCTTCTGTAGATCTGAGATTCTGACTTATGTCATTTTCCTTCTCACTGAAGAACTTCTTGCAAGGCAGATCTACTGGTCACAAATTCCCTCAAATTTTGTTTGTCTGAGAAAATTTGTTCCTTCACTTTTGAAGGATAATTTCCTAGGTTGGTGATTTTATTTTTTTGGGGTTTCAAAACTTTAAATATTTTATTTCATTCTCTTCCTGCTTGCATGGTTTCTGAGGAGAAGTAGGATGTAATTCTTATCCTTGCTCCTCTATATATAGTAAGGTATTTTTTTTTCTCTAACTTCTTTCAAGATTTTTTCCTTTATATTTTATTTTCTGCAGTTTTACTATGATATGCTTAGGTATGGTTTCATTGGCACATTCCTACTTGATGTTCTCTGAGCTTCCTGGATATGTGGTTTGGTACCTGACATTAACTTAGGGAAATTCTCAGTCAGTATTGCTTCTGTTTCTTTCTCTCTTTCTTCTCCTACTTTATTCCCATTATACCTATGTGAGACCTTTTGCAGTTCTTCAACAGTTCTTGACTATTTTTTGTGTTTTTTACAGTATTTTTTCTCTTTGTATACTTTTCCTTTTCAGTTTTGGAAGTTTCTACTGACATGTCCCCATGCTCAGAGATTCTTTCCTCAAATATGTCCAGTCAACTTAGAAGCCCATCAAAGGCGTTCTTCATTCCTGTTATAATGTTATTGATCTCTAGCATTTCTTCTTTATTTTTTCTTAGAATTTCCATTTCTCTGCTTGTGGGTAACCATCTGTTCTTGCATATTAACTACTATTCTATTGACACTCATGATCTGATTATTTCCAATATCTCTGCCATATCCCTGAGTCTTGTTCAGATGCTTGCTCTGTCTTTTCAAACTGTTCTTTTGCCTTTCAGCATGACTTGTCATTTTGGGCAAGGTGTACTGGGTGAAAAGAACTCTGGTAAATAGGCCTTTAGTAATGTGGTAGGGAGGTGTGGGGGAGGGGGAGTCTTCTAGAGTCCTGTGATCAGTTCTCAGTCTTTTAGTGAGTCTGTGCCTCTGAGCTGTGAATGTCACAAGTGCTAAGTGGGACATGGCTAGAGGGTGATGGAGTGGAGTATATCCTTTCCCCTAGGTCATTTAGGCTCTGATAAAATTCCCATAGTTTAGGCTCTGGTAAAATAGTTTCTTTTAAGTGCAGGCCTAATTAAAAAGAACATAATGCTCTGGCATATTTCAAAATGGTTACTTCCCCACCCCCCATCCCCCAAGGGGATTTTTTTTTTTCCTGATATTGACTGTGGGAACCTGGTAGAGTTACAGGAAGTAAAACTCACAAAAATGAATGGACCCCCTGGAATTTTAAACTCTCAGATGTATGCAAGTTGAGCATCCAGCAATTCCTCAATTACACTTCGACTTTTCCTACATAGGCGCTGGTATCCATGGAGGTTTCTGCCTGTGGGTTTCTGTTCTGGTAAATTGCGCTTCTCTGTATGGCCAGTCTCTCCAATTCTGAGGGCAGTTTTTTATCCTGTCACCTCACTTCTTTGAGGGATCTAAGAAGAGCATGGAGCTTTCAGTTTGTTCAGATTTTTATTTGTTAGGATAGAGAGGCAACTTCCAAGCTCCTTACAAGCTGGGTCAGAAACTGGACATGCTAAACCTGATATTTAATTAGTGAGTGTGCTCTCATCACGCTGGCCCCAGCACACCCTGCTCACACTCGCTTGCACTTCCTTATCCCCTTTTGGGATTCCTAGCTCCGACACAAAGACCATGTTCAATCTACCTTGGCTCGCCTTAGTAGTTATGATATGCAACCATGAAAAGTGAAGAAAAGAAAAATCCATCAGGGAACTGAGTTGAGAAAAAGAAGATAATTTTTTTTATAAAACTCAGAAGTAGATATTATTTGGTATTTCTTCATTGGTTTACTTTAACAAGGATTTTTTTAATTAAAAAAATGTTTATCCTTGTCAACTGAAAAAACAAAAGCACAACCTAAAAGTTGAGAATTATGTGTTATTCGGTGGACTTAAGCCCAGGACACAACCTCTCAGATAACTCTGAAGAACTGCTCGGAAGAGGTAAGAGAGGAGCCAGGATATACAGGAGTTTTTGCAAAAAACAAACAAATAAACAAAAAAACCCAAAACAAAACAAAAAAACCCCCAAAAACCCAGGTAGTGGAACGTCAAAAGATTCCTGCTAATTGAAGAAAACCAGACATCTCAAGTTAATGAATTTAGTGCTTTCCACACATGGGAAGATGCAAGAGTCTGGTTTATTGAAATTATTCCTTTGATAGGGCCACTATCCTATTTTTCTGCACCCTGAATCCCCTCAGGGTACACAGTCAGTTCAGTGGAAGCCTGTTTATCTCCATCCTGAACTCCCCTCAGGGTGCACTGTCCTGCACCATGAGGGAGGGAGGTGGGTCAGTGGCTGAGGGTTTTACATCCTTTGTTTACTGAAATGATAGGTGACGTTCTTTGTCCACATGCTCTTGTTTTTAGCTTTGAAAGTGTAGCCAGGAATGGGTATATAGCGAGGATTTACTAAAAGACTAAAGTAAGGGTCTTTTATGGGTATTTTTTCTGCCCTTCAGGAAACAGACATACTCTGTGGCATAACCTTGCTAAAATGTCTCTTAAGGCAAGATGCAAGATAGCAAAGCTCTTTTTCTAGCCAGCCTGTCATGAATAAAAAAGACAAGTGGGACTTCCCTGGTGGTGCAGTGGTTAAGAACCTGCCTGCCAATGCAGGGGACACGGTTTTGATCCCTGGTCTGGGAAGATCCCACATGCTGCAGAGCAACTAAGCCCGTGCACCACAACTACTGAGCCTGCACTCTAGGGGCTGTGAGCCACAACTACTGAGCCTGCGTGCCACAACTACTGAAGCCCGTGTGCCTAGAGCCCATGCTCTGTAAGAGAAGCCACCTCAATGAGAAGCCCACATACCACAACGAAGAGTAGCTCCCATTCGCTGCAACTAAAGAAAAGCCCGCATGCAGCAATGAAGACCCAACACAGCCAAAAATAAATTAAAAAAAAAAAAAAAAGACAAGGGGCAATCCCCACTCTCTGAGTGAATCACTAAATCAGCCAAAGGAGAAGGGAGGGAAATAGAATGAATCTCCATGACTAAGACAGTGGATATGAGCATCCTTCCACGTCTGAATGGTAGAACCCTGCTCAAAGCAGTAAAATATATCTCCCTTGAAAATGTTAGCTCATTTGGAATTTTGGGTATTAATAGCCTTTATTGTTCATTTTCTTTTAGCTCATATGAATGGCTTATCGCTTCAGTTAACACATATTTCATTCCTTTTTAGTATATTCATGAAAGTTAAATTTCAAATGAACACTGCATATGTGGACTTTTAAGAACATTATAACATCAGACACAAAATCTACTTAGTGATCTTCACAGCAATCAGAGCGAAAAAGAAGTTGATAAAAAATGAAGCAGCAGAAGGGGGCAGTAAAATTCAACAGAATGCTCTGGAAGATTTTTAATATGCTTTCTTATTTTCGCTTTATACAGAGAATTTCCCAACAAATTTCAGAGACTAATAAAAGAAATTTTATATAACAGATACATATATTTGTCTAAAATGTACACAAAAACACTAAATATATACCCAAATGAGAGTTATAATTTTTACATAATCATAACCTTATTTTTTATGGTGTGACATATAGCATAATAATCATAGTACTTTTCTACATAAGACAGGTTTAGCCATTTTGATTTGGTTTGGGACATTTAATATTCCCCCATGACCAGCATCCCCAAATATACTTTCCATTTTATTTTATTGTCTCAGACTTGTCAAAATTAATAAATCACTATTGTTTTTCCTGAAGCCCATAATTGGACTTCCTTTCTAAACTGCACCCATCCTTAAAATGTCATTTTCTCCTTGAACTATTTTCTAACTGCATAGGCACATGCAACTCTCTGTACTCTATTGTGCTATAGAAGTTACAGATTAAACCAAGTACTTTAACCAAATAGATGTTTTTTAATTGAATTTCCACTATGAAATGGAGTTCAATTTCTTTAAGTTCCAAGTCGTCTAAATGTGATTATTCTCTACGCTGTTTTGTTCTTACCTTTGAATTCAGCCTTTCTGCAAACAACAGAACACACTTATATACACAGTAGTTATATATACTTATATACATAGTAGGTATACAATTAAGCTCTGATGAGGACAAGGATGATGATGACTTCAAAATGAGTTCAGGATTACAATATAAAGTTTTAGTATACTTAAAATTCAGAGTACGAATTCTTCCTTCGCATCTAACCAAGCTAAAATTAGTAGTCTTAAATATCAACTTAAAATTTGAGTAGATACACCCTGCTCACCTAAAATGAAACAGAAAATTGGAATTATTAAAAGAAATTATTTTTTTTAATCTATGCTCTTAGTTGAAATTTCATGTAAGAGTACAATAAATGGGAGTGTCACAAATGGAATTATTAAATATGTCTAGAGGAGAAAGTCTTCCTGGGTGAGATGGAAATTTAGCCATTTGTGTCTCATGTAGAATCAGATAATGTGTACATTAAGCAAAATACTTTTTTTAAAAATCCAGTGTCTTTTTTAAAGGCTCTACAACGCTGCTACTTTTCTTTTCTTTTCTCTCTTTTTTTTTTTTTTTTAGCATTTTACCCTCACACACCCTCCCACCACCACCAAAAGATAGATGTTAAACAAAAGCAAAGGATGATGAAATTCAAAATTGTCAAAATCACCCTTCTTTTACATCCATTTCATCCAAATTCCTCATCAAATTACCTTCCAAAATGAGGATAGAAAATTGGCCCTAATAAACCCATTCAATTGAAAAGTAAACGTAATGTATTTTAATCTTTTGTCACAACTCATCATCCTGGAAAAGCAGGCAGAAAAGACAAAAAAGCAAACTTTAAAAATCTACTTCCTTCTATTTGTATCTCCTGTGAAGGGCTGGCGACCCAAACAGTGGAAACCACGCGGCAGAGAAAGAAATGCATTAAAGCAGAAGTTTTGGACGTTTAGCATCCCTGCAGATACTGGTCACCTCCGCTTCTCTGGTTCATGGGAGAGGAAAGTTTATAGCGGTGACCCTTCGATCCCAGATTGACTATTTACAGGATAAGCACTCAGGATCGGTATTGAGGAGAGGAATTTACCTTTATTTCCTCTCTCCAAGAAGCAACTTCGGGGTGGTGGCGTGGAGAACAGCATTGCTTATGTTAAAAACAACTCAGCTATAAAGAGAAGCTACAGATATGTACGCTGACTATAGCTATCACATTTCATTAGGTCGAGTAAAAATCTAAAAAAATTTTAAATGTATGTTATGTATGTGCTGAATCTACACGAGGCTGAGTGGTCACTGAAATCATGACACGTCTGAAATACACGACATGAGTAAAACATGTCAGCCTTTCTTGGACCCACTCTCCCCAGTCTGTCCAGACTGTGTCTTCTTCGGCCCCCCAAAGCCTAGGGACCAGACCGGGGGCGGGGGCGCGCAAGGGGATTCCCTGCGCTCCGGAACCTCCAGGCCCCTCTGATTCCGGGAAAGGAAGCCGAGGGGGCCGCCCTTCCCCCGCAAGAAGATCTGCCTCGGCACCGGGTCTTGGAAGGCTGGGTCAAAGACCCGATAGAAGGAAAGGAATCTGGCGCGAAGCCCGGCGCCGGGGGCGGAGAAACTCGGGGAGGGCCTCAGGAAGATCGAGTGGGGAGGGGGCGATCCGCTTTGCACCCACCTTGGGGAAGCCGAGCGCAACCTCCCAGGTTTCCGATTTTCCAGTTTGCGTGGGTAAAAAAATCCTACCCCGACCCGGGCGGGTCTTACGCAATTATTTTAGTGGAGAGAGGGAGGAAAAGTTTTGGAGGAGGGTGGGGGGGGAAGGAAAGGCGGAAAGAAACAGTCATGCCGTCACGTGGGCTGTTTTCACGCATAAAAGGAAGGTCCTCTCCGTTAGCTTCCAGTTGTCAAACGACTCGCAGCAACCGTAAGAGGACGCTCAGGAACTCCGCACCGCGCCTCCTCCAGCTGGACAGGCGGGACCCACACAGCGCAACGCCTCCGCCGAGCCCGCGCCCCTCCCGCAGCCGAGATGCTCGTCCGCGCGCTGCTGCTCTGCGCCGCCCTGGCGCTCTGTAGTGCAGGTGAGTGAGTACCTGGGCGCCCGGCACCTGGGACTCCGCGGCTCCGTACACCCGGGTCGAGTTTCCGCTCTGACCTCTCCAGGGAACTCTAGGTATTCTGAATACCCTCGGAAGACAGAGGCTGTATGTATGACTTTGTAAAGAGGCTGGACCACTCGAGTCCAAATAAACTGGACGGACAGCTCAGCTTTGCCATCAGCTCTGATCATCATGGGTCTCTTACTTAACCCGTCCGAGTCTCACTTTTCTCATCTGCTAAATAGGAATAGTGATACTAATTTGCAGGTTGTCGTAAGACAGAACCTGATCAATATATGCAAGATGTTTTTTTTTTTTTATAGTACCTACTGTTATTGAATGGAAATAATTGTGTTAAATACCCTAGTTAGTGCTTTCCTGCCCCAGGGAAGTCCAGATTATTTTTTCAGGTAAGCAAAATGTTTAAAAACGAAGTTGTTTTTACTTTGAAATTTTCTCTACTTTTTTTTTTTTTGGCCGCACTGCGCGGCTTACGGGACCTTAGTTTCTTGACCAGGGATGGAACCCAGGCCCTCGGCAGTGAGAGCAGAGTCTTAACCACTGGACCGCCAGGGAATTCCCTGTTTTTTTTGTTTGTTTGTTTGTTTGTGTTTAATGTAAATTAAGTCATGGCACTTTAATACTGAAAACCATTCAATGATTTCCCTTGACACATGGAATAAAACCCAAATTCCCATAAGACCCACATGATCTGCCTTTGCCTTTTCTGAGCTCGCCTTCCACCTCTCCTCCTAGCTTTGCTTCTGCCACACTCTCTCAAACACGCCTCAGGGCCTTTGCACTAGTTTTCCTCTCAACTTGGAATGTTCTTCATCCAATCTTTCAACAGCTTTGAGTTCTGACAAAAACAAAAAGAAAACAAACAAAAAAAATTTAAATTTTGATTAATGTACTAGATCTATTCACTTTAATTTTGGAAGTCCTACTTCTTTGAGCCTCTTAAAAAGGCTAATTTGAACATCTAAAGAGTTACAAAGAAAAGCTTAGCAACATTCCACCAATATGTCTGGTGGAATATTCTGTTACCTTTATTTAGAATAGGAAGTTTTTATTTCTACATTATAACCATTCTGTGAGGCAAGCCAAAAAAAAAAAAAAATTGTTTTCCCATGACTACCTGTATATTTCTTGAACTTTTTTATCGTAAAGTTGACTCATAGTAAGTAAAACAATTAAATGTTTAAGTCAAGATTAAGTCACTGAAGAATGATTTATTCACTGTCTTTCTTTTTTTAAAATTTGGGTATAGTTGTTTTACAATGTTGTGTTAATTTTTACTGTACAGCGAAGTGGAGTTCCCTGTGCAATACAGCAGGTTCTCGTTAGTTATTTATTTTATACATATTATGTCATATATATGACATATATGTCAATCTCACTGTCTTTACTTTATTGTAGCAAACCCTTGCTGCTCCAGTCCATGCCAGAATCGAGGTGTATGTATGAGCATAGGATTTGACAAGTATAAATGTGACTGTACCCGAACAGGATTCTATGGTGAAAACTGTACCACACGTAAGTTTGTTTTTGGGTGCTCTCATTTGGAATGGGGATAGATACAGTTATCATTTTACAGAATGGTGTCTTATAATGAGGTCCCGTTAATTTCTCTGTTTTTTTTCCTCATTGCAGCTGAATTTCTGACAAGAATAAAATTATTCCTGAAACCCACTCCAAACACAGTGCACTACATACTTACGCACTTCAAGGGACTCTGGAACATTGTCAATAACATTCCCTTCCTGCAGAATATGATTATGAGATACGTGTTGATATGTAAGTACAAATCACTTTCTAGGGCTTTCAGCGGCCTCAAAGAAAAATGTACTTTATAAAACTTTAGATTTTTAAACTTAATCCAAAACATATTTAAATATACCATTTTAGTTTGCCTTCTGTCTTGATGGCCAAAAATACTGACATCTGAATCCCTTCAAGTTTATAAAGTTCTGTCTCACAGTCAGAATTCTACTGAAAATCCTGCATACCTGCATACCTCTTCTAACCTTCACTGTTCTTGACAATTTGTGAAGGAAGTGTGGTCTAGTTGTTTATTGAATGCCCATGGGCCACAATTGCACCCATTAAAATAAATGGATAATTTGGATTGGGGTCAGCAAGAAAATACCTTTATTTCTAATGTGAGTGTCAAGCCCAGACATTCCTAACAGGCCTCTTGAGCAGTAAGTGGATGGTTATTTGAAAAATCAAGATGGCTGGACCATACTGTCTTCTGTAAAGTATATATATATCATCAAAGATGCATTTTAATGAATCATTCTTTCCTCTTTTCTGAGTACCAGTGGCAGTTAGGCTTTAAAGTATAACTGTTTTAAAATAGAGTATCTTTGTTGGAATTAAATTCACTCTAGTGCCACTTTGCACATTTTACAATAAAAATGAACATTGATTTGCCTTGCATATGGGAACAAATAACAGGTTTTTTTCCCCTCCAATTTCAGCGAGATCACATCTGATTGAGAGCCCGCCAACTTATAATGTGCACTACGGCTATAAAAGCTGGGAAGCCTTTTCTAACCTGTCCTATTACACCAGAGTTCTTCCTCCTGTGCCTGATGACTGCCCAACACCCATGGGTGTGAAAGGTGAGTGAGAGGAAGCAGTTAGACATGTATTAACTGTAACTGAGATTGGATTGCTACCTAGAACATTTGACCATAAACCATGATTTATTTGTTCATAAAGCCATTTTTTCCTTATGGATATCTCTGGAGATTTTTTGAAAGTGAGTCCATGTAAACTACTCCATGAAAGTGAATGGGCATTTTGGTATAATGGCATGATGTTTTCAAATTCTATCATTAAAACTGAATTAATACTGTAAACACAATAGATGAAAATATTCAATAAGAAGTTGTTCCCCTGTATTTTAGAACTTCCATTTATATTATGATCCTGTTCAAAGTTGTACTTCTCCTATAAGTGAAAAAGACCCTGGTTACTTGACAGTCACTCTCTGCTTCCTTGAATATAGAGATGGATTCTTATCTTGGCTTTCTCATTTTTCAGGGAGGAAAGAGCTTCCTGATTCAAAAGAAGTTGTGGAAAAAGTACTTCTAAGAAGAAAGTTCATCCCTGATCCCCAGGGCACAAATATGATGTTTGCATTCTTTGCCCAGCACTTCACCCATCAGTTTTTCAAGACAGATCATAAGCGAGGACCAGCTTTCACCACGGGACAGAGCCATGGGGTAAGACAGAGTTAAATCAAAATTAGTAGCAAATCATAGTTCTATCTATAAAACCTTAATGGAGTTTCCATTTTAATTCACTGGTTTGGTAAAAATACAAAAACAAACACACACACACACATACTTACATACATATATACAGATTATTATTTGTAGTTTGGCTCTTCTATTTTTAGTTTAAAATATTGGCACTGCAGAAGGTTGTCTTCAAAAACATTTGTACCCTGATTATGCTGCCTTAAATATTTTAAGGTGAGATTTTTGCAGCATTATTATCTCTTGGATTTCAGTGACATAGCTTCAAGTTATTGATAGGAATTTTATATCAAACATTTTCTGCTGCTTTTTAAAAGAAATACCATATAATTATAGTGAAACTTATGATATAAGCTCCATATGAGACACTAATAGGTGACATATTTAGGAGACATATTTAGGTTTGTAGGTTTTAGTAGCTTCAGTGGATAAACAAGTTAATTTATTATTTTGTGGCTGTGAAAAATGTGTTATTGAAAAATTTTAATTAAAGCAAACTAAATCATCAAGTTATTTAGTGATAAATATATCATAGACACTTTACATAAGAATAAACAACAGCAACAAATTAAAAATTTTCCATAATCTTCTAGGTGGACTTAAATCATGTTTATGGTGAATCTTTGGAGAGACAGCATAAACTGCGCCTTTTCAAGGATGGAAAAATGAAATATCAGGTTTGTCCCATTTAAATATTAAGAATTAGTTATGACTCACCACCCACCTATGTTCAAAATCTCTCATGATTAAAATTTGTTTCTTACCTCTTTTGTTACTGTTATTTTTTAGATAATTGGTGGCGAGATGTATCCTCCCACAGTCAAAGATACTCAGGTCAAGATGATCTACCCTCCTCATGTGCCTGAACACCTGCGGTTTGCTGTGGGGCAGGAAGTCTTTGGTCTGGTGCCTGGTCTGATGATGTATGCCACAATTTGGCTGCGGGAACATAACAGAGTGTGTGATGTGCTTAAACATGAGCATCCAGAATGGGACGATGAGCAGCTGTTCCAGACGAGTAGGCTGATACTGATAGGTAAGCAAGAAGAGCAAATCATTGAAATAAAACCCTCTTCCCCAGAGAAAACGAACTTTGCTAGGTTTTCAGTAATTGTGGGGGAATGTAGTACATGTAAAATCACCTGCTCCACATTCATTCAATTCTTGAGCTTTTGATGGTAAAAAAGAAAATCTAGAAAGTGAAGGAATGGCAAATTAACAATTGCATTTCGGTTGCTTGAACGTTTGTGAGAAGGAATTCATGTCTTAAATTTTTCTTTTGTGCCAATAGGAGAAACTATTAAGATTGTGATTGAAGACTATGTACAGCACCTGAGTGGCTATCACTTCAAACTGAAGTTTGACCCAGAGCTGCTTTTCAACCAACAATTCCAGTACCAAAACCGTATTGCTGCTGAGTTTAACACACTCTACCACTGGCATCCCCTTCTGCCTGACACCTTTCAGATTGATGGCCAGCACTACAACTATCAGCAATTTATCTATAACAACTCCCTCCTACTGGAACACGGCCTCACTCAGTTTGTTGAATCATTCACCAGGCAAATTGCTGGCAGGGTAAGCATTATTATTGAAAAACAAAACAAAGGACTAGTCAGTAACTAGAATTTCTGCCGCAGAAATGATTTTTCTTAAACTCACTAAAAGAGTAATTATTTGCTAGTAATATTCTTTCCTTGAAATAAGAAGCCTAACATATAATCTCGATTATAATATAATGTTACCATTATAATCTAGATCATAGAAATATTCTATAAATACTCCAAACTTACAGTTTAGGTCTCAGCTGGGAGCTGGGGCATCAGTCTTACGTACTTGGCACCCAAGGCATGCTTTTAAAATAAAAATCTGGGAATTCCTTGGTGGTCCAGTGGTTAGGACTTCACACTCTCACTGCCGAGGGCCCAGGTTCAATCTCTGGCCAGGGAACTAAAATCCTACAAGCCGTGCAGCACGGCCAAAAATAGGAAAAAAAAAAAAAATCTTAAATATGCCTAAAACTCAATTGTGTTCTACAATGTAATTCATTTTCAACAGGTTGCTGGTGGCAGGAATCTTCCAGTTGCAGTAGAGAAGGTATCAAAGGCTTCAATTGACCAGAGCAGAGAGATGAAATACCAGTCTTTTAATGAGTACCGCAAACGCTTTCTGCTGAAGCCTTATAAATCATTTGAAGAACTTACAGGTGAGAAACAGTTTCTCAACTTCTTCAAAGAGTCAAGGGGCAAATGGAAACAGCACAAGTTGAAAGCAAATTGAGCAAAGAAAGCAAATTGAGCGAAGCAAATTGAGTAAGACTTTTTTTTTTTATTTTGTAAAAGTTTGACATTGGTTGTATCTCTGTCCTTGTCACCTTCACAGGAGAGAAGGAAATGGCTGCGGAGTTAGAAGCGCTCTATGGTGACATTGATGCCATGGAGCTGTATCCTGCTCTTCTGGTAGAAAAGCCTCGACCGGACGCCATCTTTGGGGAGACCATGGTAGAAGTTGGGGCACCATTCTCCTTGAAAGGACTTATGGGTAATCCTATATGTTCTCCTGAGTACTGGAAGCCTAGCACTTTTGGTGGAGAAGTAGGTTTTAAAATCATCACCACTGCCTCAATTCAGTCTCTCATCTGCAATAACGTGAAAGGCTGTCCTTTTACCTCATTCAGTGTTCAAGATCCACAGCTCACCAAAACAGTCACCATTAATGCAAGCTCTTCCCACTCTGGACTAGATGATATCAACCCCACAGTACTACTAAAAGAACGTTCAACTGAACTGTAGAAGCTGATCGATCATATTTATTTATTTATACGAACTATTTCTTTTAACTTAATTATTTAATATTTATGTTAAACTCCTTGTGTTACTTAACATCTCTGTTAAGGAGAAAGGGGTCATACTTGTGAAGATTTTCATGTTGATTTTAAAGATGTCTTCAAGTTAAAGGGGGAAAACAGTTTTCATTCTTTCGTACAATCCAATGAGAAATGAGTGTGACATCTTTTTACTTGAATTTCAACTTATAATAAGAACAAAAGCTAAGACGTTTGAACATTTAAATGCTGTTACAAGATGACAAAATGCTGCACATTTCTTTCTACACTATCGATATTTCCAAGGTGTCTTCCATGATGTGTGAGAAGCAACTACCTACTCAATGATCATTTTATGATCTTTTAACCATTTTCTGATCAGTTTACTTCTATTTTGTTTTCCTGGTTTTAAGGTCTGAGTTTGTCTTTCTTTGCACTCTATACTTTCTTACCTGAACTTATGCAGGTTTTCAGGGAAAGCTCAGCTCAGGACTACTACAGAAGACCTTTACAAGAAGGTATACACTCATTTTAAGTGGAAGGCAGAGAACTTTGTGAATAATTTAAAACCAAAGTAGCCTTATAGAGGCTAATAGCTTAGAACTGTAGGGGGTTCTTAACAGTAAGAAAGTTATTCCTATTCTAATGAATGTCCATTCTCACTTAAAAAACTAAATTGCTGAATAGTTCCCAGGAAGACAATGCTTCTTTTCCACATCTCATTGTCAACTGACATTTTCTGGTACTGTATATTAATTTAATTTATTGAAGACTATTATTTATGTCTTAGGATGGTTATTATAAACTGGGTTTAAGGCTGCATTTTTTTTTCTGCATTATATCAGAATCAATGTATCTTTTGGGATTACCTCTGAATTATTAATACAAGATAAATAATTGGCTTAAGATTTGTGAATACATTTATTTAGGAATCCAACTTTGGTATACTGAGATGTAAAGTTGGAATTTGTCTTTAAGGTTTACCTATACACCAGCCCACAGAGAATGTTGTGTCTCATTAGCCTGGATGTGCTATAAGACTGATATTTTGTACATTTTTGAAGGACCTGTGGACGTTTCATTAATTCATTAACCCATAACTTTCTGGGGGGACATTCCGTGCAAAGAACTGTGGGTTTTAATATTTTTAAATCAAGCACTGATTACAGATAACATCAGTATTTATGTAAATAATTGAAAAAGTATGCCTCAGGCAGAGGGAGAAAATAAAATTTAATTAAAGAGAAATAACTCAGGGGAACTTTTAAGGTTTTATGTTATTGTTAAGAAAGAGTCAATAGTAGAAGGGCTTGTATAAAAAACTGTTAACTTGATTTTAAAAAACTGATTTGTTAATACCTGAATCTGGGAATTTGGAATATGTGTTGAATGTTTTGGTGCCTCAGACAAATGTATGATTAAATTAATTTATGTAAACTCTAAGTGTTGAAACAAATGTCTGTTTATTTTTGTACTATTTAAGAACTGAAAATCTCTTCTAAAATAAATTTTGACTTGCTGTATATCTTTGTCATGAGATGATTTCTGTAAGGCATTATTATTCTCCTATCTCTTCCAAACTGGACTGGCCCTTAATGAAATGGTTCTGCCCTCAGTCATACAGAGGCTTTTTAAGGTCACTATAATCTCTCATTCACGGCAACACTGTATTAGAAAATGTGTGCTCTGTGCTATAGGGGATAGCCACAGACTTGTTTTCATTGCCTAGTCTTAGAAGAGGAAAAAAAAAAAAACAAGTATACAAAAGGCAAAGAATAAGACAAAGTTACTAAGGAGGTACAAAAGTTAACAGGAAGTTCAAAGAGGGAAAGATTATGTTCAGTTGGGTAAATCATTGAAACCTGGCTCATTGGCTTCTGTCATTCCCTACTCTTGACATCTTGGTAATTTCAATATCCACATGGACTGCATATTTAACATCCTGTCTGGGCTCTCTTGTCCTCAACTCCAGTGTTGCCTTCTTCCATAGTTCCTATGGTCATACAGACCTTGATCTCATTAATTACTGAACCATTTCCAAAATTTTCATTTCAATAATCTTCCTTTATTCCCAACACTTCCAGCTCACTTATTTTAGTACTTACACTCTAACATCTAACTTCAGTTTCACTGAGCCTATTGATTCACCAGACCTCATCACTATCTTTCACCTCTTATCTCCTCATTTCCTTCTTTATGCATCTAACTCAGATTCCATTGCCCATGTTTGGACTCCCTCATTTCTTGGTCTATTCTCCACTGTACTTAACTGGCACAACTTAATTTCATCCATAAACAGATTATTTGACTTCTCAGTAGCATTCAACACAAATGTCTATAGCTTCTTTACTGAAAGATTTTTTTTTCTTGGCTTCATGGCTTCATACTCTTCATCTTTCTTCCCTTTCACAGAGTGTTACTATTCAGAGGGTTGTTTGGGTTTTTTAATAAATTTATTTATTTTTGGGTGCTTTGGGTCTTCGTTGCTGCCGGCTTTCTCTAGTTGCAGCGAGCGGGGTCTGCTTTTAATTGCGGTGCGCTGGCTTCTCATTGCGGTTGCTTCTCTTCTTGCGGAGCACGAGCTCTAAGCATGCGGGCTTCAGTAGTTGTGGCTCACGGGCTCTAGAGCGCAGGCTCAGTAGTTGTGGCGCTTGGGCTTAGTTGCTCCGCGGCGCGTGGGATCTTCCTCGACCAGGGCTCAAACCCGCGTCCCCTGCATTAGCAGGCGGATTCCTAACCACTGCGCCACCAGGGAAGTCCCAGGTTGTTTGTTTTTAAAGCTCTTCATACATTACTGTATCTATAAATTGAAGTGTCTTGATTCCCCTTTCTCTTATCTGAACTCTTCCAGGTTAATTTCATCCAAGTTTATAAGTTGAACCACTAATCACTCTCAAATTTGTCTCCAGAACCAACTTCTGTCAATTAATAACTTCTCTACTCAAATTCATAAATTTATTGTCTTACTTTATATCTCTGCCCTCTCAGCACCACATACACCAAATAATAATCATCCAAAGTTAAAGACACCACTATCCTCTAGTTTTCAAGCAAAAATGATCTCTTTCCTTCATATCCATAGCCAGCCTAGCAGCAATTCTGTCGACTATATCCCACACACAAATCCTAAATCTGTCATTTTCCCTCCAACTCCATGACAACCAACCTACTTGATGTAATAATCTCTTGATTGGTGTTCCCTCTTCTATTCTTGCCTCATTCCAAACCACTCTCCTTATAGCAATGAGAGTGATCACTTTCAAACATAAATCATATTTGGTTGCTTTGTTTTTGGCCATACCGTGCGGCATGTGGGATCTTAGTTCCCCAACCAGGGATCGAACCCCTGCCCCCTACATTGGACGTGTGGAGTCTTAACCAGTGGACCACCAGGGAAGTCCCAAATGTAAATCATATTTTGCCCCTCCCTTCTTTGAAATCTTCTGGTGGTTTTCTATTCCACAATGGATAAATCGAAACTCCTTATCCTATCCTATGAGGGTCTTAGTGATCAGTCCCTGCCTATACTGGTCACATATACTACAATTCCCCACCCTCGTTCACTCTGGAAAGTAGTTTGGGAGTTTCTTCTAAAACAAAAAAAAATCATTTATGGTATGCATTAGCTTTATATTTACTCTATAACAAATGACCACAAACTTACTAGCTTAAAACGACACAAATTTATTATCTACAGTTCTGGAGGTCAGAAGTAAGAATAGGTCTTATGGGTTAAAATCAAACTGTGAGCAGCACTGCGTTTCTTCTGGAAGCTCTAGGGGAGAATCTGTTCCTCACCTTTTCCAGCTTCTAGAGGCCACCTGCGATTCCCTGGCTCATGTCTCTTTCTCTGTCTTCAAAGCCAGCAGGGTAGCATCTTCTCACATCTGTGACTCTGACCTTTTTGCCTCCTTCTCATAAAGGCCTTTTTGATTATTCTGAGCCCATGAGGATAATCGAGGAAATTCTCCCCTCCTCAAGATTCTTAATATTTCACATATAAAAAGTCCCTTCTGGGCTACCCTGGTGGCGCAGTGGTTAAGAATCCACCTGCCAATGCAGGGGACACGGGTTCGAGCCCTGGTCCGGGAAGATCCCACATGCCGCGGAGCAACTAAGCCCATGCACCACAACTACTGAGCCTGCGCTCTAGAGCCCGCGAGCCACAACTACTGAGCCCATGTGCCACAACTACTGAAGCCCATGCGCCTAGAGCCCGTGCTCCACAACAAGAGAAGCCACTGCAATGAGAAGCCCGCGCATTGCAATGAAGAGTAGCCCTGCTCGCCGCAACTAGAGAAAGTCCACGCGCAGCAACGAAGACCCAATGCAGCCAAAATAAATAAATTAATTAATTAAAAAAAAAAAGTCCCTTCTGCCACGTAAGACAACATATTCACAGATTCTAAGGATTAGGGCATGGACATCTTTGGAGGGCCATTATTTTGCCACCACATCATACAACCCAGCCATTGCACTCTTAGGCATTTATGCCAGAAAATAAAACCTATATTCATGCAAAAATCTGTTCATAGTAACACAAAAATCGTCAAAAACTGGAAATTATCCAAATGTCCCGTAATAGTTTAATGGTTAAACAAAATGTGGTAAACTGTGGTATATCTATACCATAGCAAACTACATAGCAAAACAAACAAACAAAACTATTGATACATGTAACAACTTGGATGGAACTCAAGGGAATTATGCAGAGTGAAAAAAACGTCAATCTTTAAAAGTTACCTACCTGAGTCTATTTATATAACATTTTCTTTTTTTTTTAATTAATTAATTAATTTATTTATTTATTTTTGGCTGTGTTGGGTCTTTGTTACTGCGCACGGGCTTTCCCTAGTTGCAGCAAATGGGGGCTACTCTTTGTTGTGGTGCACGGGCTTCTCATTGCGGTGGCTTCTCTTGTGGAACACGGGCTTTAGGCGCGCGGGCTCAGTAGCTGTGGCTCGCGGGCTCTAGAGTACAGGCTCAGTAGTTGTGGCGCACGGGCTTAGTTGCTCCGCGGCATGTGGGATCCTCGCAGACCAGGGCTCAAACCCGTGTCCCCTGCATTGGCAGGCAGATTCTTAACCACTGCACCACCAGCGAAGTCCCTATATAACATTTTCGAACTAACAAAAGTATAGAGATGGAGAATCGATTAGTGGTTACCAGATTAAGGATGGTGGGATGGGTAGCTATGGCTATAAAGGGGTAGCATGAGGAAGCCTTGTTCTGGGATAAATGAAACTCTCATAAGTTACTAATGGGGATATAAAAGTATATAGCCACTTTGGAAACCAATCTGGCAGTTTTATATAACGTTAAACATAAACATACCCTATGATCCGTCCATGGCTGCTTTATTCATAATAAACTGAAATTCATTAAAAAATGCAAACAACTCAAATTCCATCAATAAGAGAATGGATAAATAAATGGGTGTATCTCCATACAATGGAATACTTCTCAACAATATAAAGTAATGAACTACTGATAAATTCTACAACGTGGATAAATCTCAATTACATAAGGAGAAAAAAAAGTCACAAAAGAGTACATACTGTGCGATTCCAGTAATATAAAATTCTTAAAAAAGACAAAACTAATCTATAAGGAAAGTAATCAAGAATCAAGGCTGGGGGAGGAGGGAGTGGCAAGAATTACCTAGAAAAGTGCATAAATAAGCCAGCTTTCTGCAGTAGTGGAATCATTTTATATTTTGATAATGGTATAAGTGACATGGATATATTCTACTTTAAAAATTTATTATAATTGTACACATAACTGTGTACATTTTACTATATGTAAATTATACCCCAATAAAAAGTGAAAACATAAAAATACACTGGGACTAAATGATAGATCCCACCAATGCTTTCTTGGTCTACATTTATTTTCCACTCATATTTGCTATCCATTATAGTAATCATTTTTCTGTAAATTGTATTTAATTTAGTTTGTATCATAGTCCTATGGAGAAAATATAATTATTTTATTAATATGGAAACTGAGGCTTAGAACTTTTATTTATTTATTTTTTCACCACACCTAGCGACATGCAGAACTTCCCCAACCAGGGATCCAGCCCACACCCCCTTCACTGGAGCTCAGAGTCTTAACCACTGGACCACCAGGGAAGTCCTGAGGCTTAGAACTATTGAGTTACTTACCCAAGGACCAAATCTGCCTAACTCCAAAGCTCTTTCAATCACAATGTTGCAGAATGAACAAAACCTATCCTTTATGAATATTTTGAGGGTTTCACAAATATTTCCCTGGCTGAAAAACATCAAATTTTTATCTTGCATTTTTCACTTCTTGAGGGGTATTACAATTACATAACCTTATTACTTTACTAAAGATAACCAAATAAAACAATTACATCCTTTAGTCACTGGATACATCACTTTAAAACTTTGTCTAACAAGAGACTTGCCAGTGCTCAAACCATTTCCTTTTATTTTGCCTTTAGAGATATGAATAAATAGCTAACAAAGAATGTTGATGAAATGCAAATCTCATATATTTGAATGCAGTTACTATCACATCTTTCAGTTTTCTTCTTATCAGGAGAATACTGATATCTTTCTCTCTCTCTCTTTTTTTTTTTGAGGTTCCATTATTTAAATGTAACTATGTTGTATCCACTTAACTTCTCTCACACAGCTTAACAGGAGAACAAATTAAAACACACACTCACAAGTCCTCAGTGTCTGCCTTCTTCTACAAGGCTCAGCTCCATAACTCAAGGTGGGGTGCTACCTAATTTTTCTATCCCTCCTCCTAAAATCATGTGGATTAATCTTTTTTTGAAAAAAATAAATTTATTTATTTATTTATTTTTGGCTCTTCGTTGCTGTGCTTGGGCTTCCTCTAGTTGTGGCAAGCGGGGGCTACTCTTCGTTGTGGTGCACGGACTTCTCATTGCAGTGGCTTCTCTAGTTGTGGAGCACGGGCTCTAGGCTCACGGGCTTCAGTAGTTGCAGCATGTGAGCTCAGTAGTTGTTGCTCACGGGCTCTAGAGCTCAGGCTCAGTAGTTGTGGTGCACGGGTTTAGTTGCTCCGCGGCATGTGGGATCTTCCTGGACCAGGGATCGAACCCGTGTCCACTGCATTGGCAGGTGGCTTCTTAAACACTGAGACACCAGGGAAGTCCCTCATGTGGACTAATCTTCAAGTTCTTGGATGTACAGCACACTGTGATTGTGTGATCGGGATTGGATTTGTTGATTTCCAGCTTATGGAGACTACTTTTCTATGTGAAAGGGAACTCTGTTTGGATAGAGAGTTTACCATGTTAGAGCTGAAGTAAAGCTTAGGAATGCGCCATCTTATTCCTCATAAATGGAAATGTTCCTGGCATATCATAACTAATTACTGTATATAGATTTAAATACATATCACTATGTGAAAATAACTTATTTAATAATCACAATGATGAAGAATAATGAAAAATCAAAGCAAATCAATGCAAAATGAAAATAATTGTTATAAAATTCATGTGCTGAAGCTAATGTACTTTATTCACTAGAAAGCATTTCAGGACCTCAATGAAAGACAATTTTTTTTTAACTTTTTTTTAACTTTTTTTTTTGGCTTCACCACACAGCTTGTGGGATTTTAATTCACCAACCAGGGATCGAACCCAGGCCCTCAGCAGTGAGTGCGAGGAGTCCTAACCACTGGACCTCCGGGGAATTCCCAAAAGGCAATTTCTTTTTGATTAGGGTACTTGCTGATAGCCTGGTAATTAGAAAGATGGAGAAAATAGAAAAGTAAATAAATACACATCCCAAAATTAAAATCTAAGTGATATGTGGCAATTACATATTTCACATTATTTGAATGATCAGTTTAGTAATCAAGAAACTGCTACTTATCATTTTCAAAACGGATCCCGGGATGTTTCCTTACTTTCCTTCATCCCATAGATATAGATACAGATAGCTTTGGCACGTGTTGTAACTTATTTAATAATTATATTTTAACAACTTAATATCACAGACTTAGGAAATTCAGTGCTGCTTTTTTTCCAAAGTTGATGTTTAAAAAAAGATTTAAAAATCACCATTATCCCCCAACTTGACCTCCAATTCCAATGTATTATTAAGGACTCAAGCTTTTGCAAAGCTTAGCCACAGTCTGGGTTTGAAGTAGGAGGAAGTAGTTTAAGATGAATAGTAAACAGTTTGGAAAATTATTCTGTTTTTTAATCCAGACAAAAGGCATTACTTCCAAGGACCCTCACTAAATACAATCGGCATTCAAAAGTGGTCAGATAACAGTACTCTCACTATAATAATTAATTTAAATGCCTTAAATTAAGTAGAATGTATTTCAGCATTCTATGTAAAGTTGCTCAGAAAAATGAACAACCAAATTGCCTGTGAGATGTACCCACGAAAGAACTTCAGAAAATAGATTGTTGTTTGATAAAATAAAGAACACAGGAAGTTATCTTCAGTTTACATCTCAAACAATTTCCTTCCTAAATGACTCATCATTGAAACCAAAAGGAAGAAGCTTGAGATTTGGGTGAGTCTTCTGTGTCTTCATTCAAGTGGACTCTGTCCAGATAACATCCACTTGCCCTTTCATGTTCCCGATTGTTCCTAATAGGTAATGTGGAAACATCACGGTGTGACTTTCCCTGACTATTATTCAATACCTGTTCAAGACAGTAACATTCACAAAACACAGGGTGGAGTATATTTTACATGCTCTTGAAGGAATGGGAAACACATACATCATAATCTGAAAGAAGCAAGGAAGAATGGCCAATGGGTAAAAAATCTTATCCTCAAACAAAAAATAGTTGGAAATGATGCAAAGGAAAAAATGTTCCTTTCACCCACGCCCTGAAATCTATTATTTAAAATGTATGTTTTCTATAACATTATCATAGTATATTTTATTTAGACTTGACATTGCTGTTGAGAAATGTTTTAAATATTGAGTTATCTGAAATGCTGTTTCAGTTGGAAGATGCCTCCTTCAAAGAGAGAGAGAGAATGAAAGCCTTTGAATGTTAGAAACAATATAATTGTATTAAAGCTCCAACTTTGGAGAGTTTAACACCAAATAGATTGCTGCAGCTCTCCCTTTTCTCATATTAATTCTCTTTATTCATTTAAAAGATGACATATTATAAATATTCTTAATAAAGTGAATTCACATAAATAGGCTCATTTAGAGTATGACTTCTACTTTACAGCATTACTTGAAATGATGTTATGTCCTTAGAACATAACATCATTTAGAAATCTACAGCCTCACTTGAAATGATGTTATGTTCTTGGGAATTATAAAACAATTGTGAATTTCTTTTTTTTTTAATATTTATTTATTTGGCTGTGTTGGGTTTTAGTTGCGGCACACAGGATCTTCATTGAGGTATGTGGGATGTTTAGTTGTGGCATGTGAACTTCTTAGTTGCAGCATGTGGGATCTAGTTCCCTGACCAGGGATCTAGAGTGCGGGCCCCCTGCGTTGGGAGTGTGGAGTCTTAGCCACTGGACCACCAGGGAAGTCCCAACTGTGAATTTCTAAGCTAAATTTCTTAATTTAGATCCTACAAGTCAAGAACAGGACTTTTCACATTCCTGATGATAGTAGCCTGGTGGTGGACTGGCTAGATGCTTGCAGCCAGGGCACGGGCTTTGGAGTTGGGCAAATCTGGATTCTGCCCCTTCTAGCAGTGTGGTTAATAAGAGCCCCATATGCCTCATCTTTCAAAGGTAAAATGGGAACAGTAATGACTACTATATTCCTAGCTCAGGATTGACATACAATTTAAGAAAGCAATTTTTCTTTTTTTTTGGCCGTGCCGGGCAACTTGCAGGATCTTAGTTCCCTGATCAGGGATTGAACCCCGCCCTTGGCAGTGAAAGTGCAGAGTTCTAACCACTGGACAGCCAGGGAATTCCCAAGAGTTTTTATTTTTCTATTTCAAACTATAACTAAAGGCAAATGACTTTTTAAGTTTTTCATTTCTCCAATCATATAATAAATGTGTTGATAATAATATTGCATTGAGAAAATAAATCAGAGACGGTGGAGGTAACTAGATGTTCTAACATTGGCTTTCTGTGACATCAAGAGCTAGGAATCTCTCTGAGTTTCATTTGATTCAGTTATACTATAAGAAGTTTTAGAGAGGGCTACATAATTCCTCTTCTCATATATGACTACTAAATTAACTTAATATCCATACATCCTGTGGTAACTTAATATAGTTCTTTGTTTCTCAGTTGGTTTAATGGGTATAAGAGACAGAAGATAAGAAACTTTACAGCTCAGGAAAGGTCTACCTGTCATGCTGTGACACAAAACATTAATTAGGGCATTTTTTTTTTAACTTCCTAGCTGTGTTGTTAGACAGAATCATGTCCCCCTACCCAAAGTTGTCCAAGTCCTAATCCCCGGAATTTGTCATATATTATATAACAAGGTAGAATAAAGGTTGCAGAGGGAATTAAGATTGCTATTCATCTGACCTTTAAATAAAGAGTTTGTCCTGGATTACCCAATGTAATCATGAGTTCTTAAATGTGAAAGTGGATGGCAGAAGGGTCAGTGTCAGAGTGATGCAATGTGAGAAAGACTTGACCAGCTATTTCTAGCTTTGGAGATGGAAGTGGCCAGGGATGCAGGAATGTGGGCAGCCTCTAAGAGGTGGAAAAGGCAAGAAAACTTGCTCTCCCCTAGAGTTTCCAGAAAGAATGCACAACTCAATTTTAGCCCAACGTGGCCCATTTAGGACTTGTGAACTACAGAGCTATAAGATAATAAATTTGTATTGTTAAAACCACTAAGTTTAGGTAATCTGTTACAGCAGCAATAGGAGACAAATATAGTAGCTAATGTGAATAACAGAAGAATAGATTGGGAGTGATGGGACCCATCTCCTGCAATGGGAAGTGTATGTAAATCACTCAACATAGATAAATACAACAAATCATATAGTGCATTTTGAGCTCTGTCTCTTTATACTGCATGTTAATGTTATGGTCCTTTTCAGACCTGCTTCTGGCATCCCACACAGACTGGCAGGTGTGTGCTTTTTGCTTCAAGGCCCTTATTACTTATTTCTCTTAGGTCTTGTCTTATGCATTTGCTTTAAATACAGTCTTTAAATCCATAAAGTCATCACTGTATTTTTTCAGAGATTTTCCCTTTTTCTGAATTTTCTGTGCAAATACTAGCTATAGAGTTGATTCATTATCTTTCTTACCTATGTGCTCACACTCTGCTCTATCTCTATTGGGATCCACTCTAGTCTATACTGTGTGTATATTGGATTAGAGGGAGATTTTAAAGAAGAATGTGTAATTTTCTTCTTGGAATTAAAATTGAAAATGAAAGCCTCAACTTGCAAAATAATTGGGACATCACTAAACTTCTTCCTTTACCCAGCACAATGTTAGCTCACAATGAGAAAAAAAAAAAAAACTGGTCAGATACTTCATGCCCAATATCCTACAGCTTTAATAAGATCCAGAAGGAGGGAGCAAATCAAATTGGGGATAATCATGGCATGGTGAAGTGAAAAAATAATAGGTTTTGGAGTCAGAGAAACTTGTATGTTCGATAAATTTACTTCTCTCCAACTCCTCCTCATCATTTTCTCTTTCACTAAGTCTTTATTACAGAATTGTGATATTCATTTTTTCATTCTTAGCATGAAGCTCAGTACTGGGAATACTCCAAAATACTCCTTACTGGTTTTTGATTGAGTGGATATGCCTCATCTAGTGTCGAAAGAGACTTACGAGTGAGAAGACTAAGTCGCTCTGATAGGATACAGAAAATTACTGTTTAGTGGATGGACACTTTTGTTATCATAGATTATTTTGAGGATCTGATAAAAGCTAAACACCTAAAACAAAAAATAACACAAAAATTATCATAAAACGTCAGATAGTTCTTAAGCCCTTGAACATGATCCAAGTTAAAAACCTAGGGCAGTGGATCCTCCTGCAGTAAAAGGGAATTAGTAACAACTTGGAAAAGACTGAAGAGAACTATACAAGAAAAGAGGGCAGAAATGTCATAGAAAGAACTTTCGAGCTTCCCTGGTGGCGCAGTGGTTCAGCATCCGCCTGTCAACGCAGGAGACACGAGTACAAGCCCTGGTCGGGGAAGATCCCACATGCCGCGGAGCAGCTAAGCCCCTGCGCCACAACTACTGAGCCTGCGCTCTAGAGCCCGTGCACCACAACTACTGAAGCCCGTGTGCCTAGAGCCCGTGCTCTGCAACAAAAGAAGCCACTGCAATGAGAAGCCCACACACCACAAGGAAGAGTAGCCCCCGCTCACCGCAACTAGAGAAAGCCCATGTGCAGCAACAAAGACCCCAAACAGCCAAAAGTAAATAAATTAAATAAATAAATTTTTTAAAAAAGAACTTTCAATTGAGAATCAAGTAACTAAGAGATCCAGTTTTACCAAGAATTTACTTTATCAAGTTATTTAAAATGTTTTGATAGAAAACATCAGAGGAAGGGTTAATCTTAACAATCTTTAGGTCTCTTTTCATTTTGAGTTTCTATCATTCTCTCTGATCTGTTTTTACTTTATAAAATGAGGGTGTTAGTGTTCTGGGTTAAATGTTTGTGTCCTCCAAAATTCATATGTTGAAGTTCTAACCCCAAGTGTGGTCGTATTTACTTCTCAGGAAGTAATTAAGGTTAAATGAGATTATAAAGTCAGGGCCCTGGATGACAATAAGGTGGTACTGTATAACACAGGGAACTATAGTCAACATCCTGTGATAAACCTTAATGGAAAAGAGTATTAAAAAAAAGGGACCTCCCTGGTGGTGCAGTGGTTAAGAATTCACCTTCCAATTCAGGGGACATGGGTTCGAGCCCTGGTCTGGGAAGATCCCACATGCCACGGAGCAAGTAAGCCCATGCACCACAACGACTGAGCCTGCGCACCACAACTACTGAGCCCGCGCACCACAGCTACTGAAGCCTGCACACCTAGAGCCAGTGCTCTGCAACAAGAGAAGCCACCGCAATGAGAAGCCTTTCGAAGAGTAGAGAGTAGCCCCCACTCGCCGTAACTAGAGAAAGCCTGTGCTCAGCAATGAAGACCCAACCCAGCCAAAAAAAAAAAAGAATGTATATATGTATAACTAAATCACTTTGCTGTACAGCAGAAATTAACACAACACTGTAAATCAACTATACATAAAAAAAAAAAATCAGGGCCCTGATCTGATTATATTACTGTCCTTGTAAGAAGAGACACTACATGGTACATCCAGACAATGGAATATTATTCAGCACTAAAAAGAAATGCGCTATCAAGCCATGAAAATACATAGAGGAAACTTAATAGCATATTACTAAGTGAAAGGGAGCCTTCTATAAGCCAAGAAGAGACCTTTCATCAGAAACCAAATTTGCCAGCACCTTGATCTTGGATTTCTCGACCTTCAGAACTGTAAGAAATAAATTTATGTTGTTTAAACCACCTAGACTGTGAAATTTTGTTATGACAGCCCAAGCAGACTAACACAACTGGATAATCGCTAAGGTTCTGGTATTGTTTCTATTTCCATAATGTTATAAATCTCTAATTAGTCCAATTTGGGGGACCATTATAAGAAACAACTATGGATGACATTGTTTTTATATTATGAGATAATACATCTAAAAACAAAAATTTTTTTAAAAAACACAGTCTTGAACCATGCCAACAACATTTGTGTTATAAAATGGCTTCAACAATTAATATGTTTTCACCTCTCTATTTTTTTTTTAATTTTAGGTATAGAAATTTTATTAAAAATTCCCAGTCCAAAGACAAACACTGTCCAACTTCCTCAATAAACCAGTAAGTCTACAGGATATCCATATGCTTTAGATATTCACTAAAATAAAATATTTTGTTTGTTGTTACCTGTTTGGGTGAGATATTGATAATTTTATAATGTCTATTTTCTCAATGAAAATGAGAAAAAGAATATAATTTCACACACAAAATTATAAAATCACTAATTATGAAATCATATTCATAAGAATAAATATAAAAATCATGTCAAATGTTCCTGACTCAAGAGTTATAACCATGCATAAAAATGATTAAAGAAAAAGTGAAAAAAGGACACATAGCTTTAGGCAACTTTAAGTTTGTTGGAGGAATCAAGTGTTAACTGTTTTATTCATAAATATTCATATAATTTAATTTTTCTTAAAAAAAGTTGTTTGACTTTGTTTTGTCCTAATATAGAAGTTTTAACATACATTGTGTAATATAGATCTACACATACTTTATATGGAATTTTTACAGTCATTGATTTAAACTCAACATATTCCCAAAGATAATTTGATATTGACTGTAATAATTAGGAATAATGCAATTTTTTCCAAAATAATTAACAAATGAAAACCAAATAATGCAAGTCTAAAGAAGAAACCAAGAAAAGAAAGACAAAAGAAAATAAAACAAAAATTGAGCTAACTCTTCTCTTTGACAGGATTTTTTCAGGGTGTTTTTTATTAAGTGGTTTGGGGTGGGGTTTTTTTGTTTTTGTTTTTTCATTTTAAATTATTTATTTATTTATTTTTATTGAAGTATAGTTGATTTACTATTAAGTGGTTTTGAACAACCTAATTTGTGATGGCCTGTAAAATATTTGACAAAAGACAAAGAGATTGTCCAAAGATGACTGTTGCCTAGAAAAGTTCTGAGTGAAAATCATCCACATAATATTAAAATATATTTCTGTTAAAGCAAGTTGATCCAGAACTAAAGTTGTATAGCCCAAGTAAATAGACAGATCTCCAAGAATAAACATTTCTAAATTAGGAGCAGGTTGATGTCTTTCTCAATTAAATGGGAAAGTGAAACGGGAGGGAAGGGGGCAGGGCACAACCTCTGAAAGAATGACATAGCCCAAGGACATGAAACAAACTGATTAGAACCAAATGGGTCCAAGATGGCAGACAAGTCGACTTCCACTAGACCTTGAGCCTCAGTACACACTCACTATAACACATCAGCAAGCTAAATGACACACCCACAGACACCATGACAGTTCCAAGGCCAACCATAAGGATCAAAAACTGGGCAGTGACCCAATTCCTGTAAATCCCTGCCCCTTCCCAAAATAGCTTGAATACTCCTCCCACTCATTAGCCTATGAAATTACCCACCCCTGTAAAAACCAACAACTCCATACCCTGGTGCCTTTCTCACCTTCTGAGATGGCCCACACTCTGTCTGGGGAGTGTGTTTCTCTCTAAATAAATCCACTTCTCACCTATCACTTTGTCTCTCACTGAATTCTTTCTGCGATGAGACATCAAGAACCTGAGCTTCATTAAGTCCTGAAACCAGGTGTGTGATCTCAGTTGGAAGACTGTGGGTTTTGGCCGGGTGTGAGTCCCGGCACATGGGTTCAAGTCCCAACCTGAGGTGCACGGTTTCACAAGGAGTCAAACCAGAATGGGATTCTGAATTGTAATGAGATATGGACTTTCTGTAACATACAAATCTTTAAGAAATAAATATGCCTATGATGTATGCCAAAATTTACCAATGCTTTACGCTTATAAAGCAGCAAGTAACATAACAGCAATAAAGTAATCCAGGGTTTTGTGAGTCAAATTTGTACCCTTCTTGTATTAGTCAGGGTTCTCCAGAGAGACAGAACTAGTAGATTTATCTACATCTCCTACAATGCCAGTTAATTTTAAGATGATATCAACCATAAAATACTAATTTCTGGTATATTAAATGCAAATGTAAAATGTACATCTAATAATCTATAAAAAACTGTTATGAAATTCATACTTATTGTTTGATATTCACTACCTGCAGAAATTACGTCAGGAAGAAGACAACAACGGCCTAGAAATCTCATAAAATATGACAAAATGTGAAAGAAACTTGTGACCTAGTTGATGCTTCTAAATTACTGAAGAGAATATGTTAACCAAAAGGGTGTGCTCTGTTTGTAGTTTAGAAAGAGGTGACCCAACAAACAAAAATGTGCCTGCACCCTATCTATGATTCAGAGCTATTTAATTGTTAAAATTCTTGACAACTGTGTTCCTCAATTAAATTACAAATTTAAATTAAAAAAAAAAATGTGCCTGCAGCACCGTTGACACAGAACTCTGTTCCACTGGGGGATTATATTCTCCTAGCACCAGGTTAATATAAGTAAATGTTCCTGAATCTGTGAACTATTAAGCAACTCAAGCTCACATTTTACCACAGAGAAATATACAGTTACAATATGGAAGGAATACCAGCAGACTATTAAATTTGTAAGTTACAGAAGCTAAAAAAAAATTTTTTTTTAAATATGTGTACGTGTGTGTGGGGGTGTGTATTACATATAAAAACCAGTCTGCATTTTCATGCTGGGGACTAGAATTCAGTGGAATTGAAAGAATTCATGTATCAGATGGTCTCCCCAGGATGTTTCCTTAGTTTAAAGCAGCTGCTACTGGGCTTCCCTGGTGGCGCAGTGGTTGAGAATCTGCCTGCCAATGCAGGGGACACGGGTTCGAGCCCTGGTTTGGGAAGATCCCACATGCCGCGGAGCAACTGGGCCCGTGAGCCACAACTGCTGAGCCTGCGCGTCTGGAGCCTGTGCCCCGCAACGGGAGGGGCCGCGATAGTGAGAGACCCGCGCACCGCGATGAAGAGTGGCCCCCGCTCGCCGCAACTAGAGAAAGCCCTCGCACAAAACGAAGACCCAACACAGCTAAAAATAAATAAATAAATAAATAAATAGAGTAGCTATTAATAAAAAAAAAAAAAGCAACCGCTACTGCTTAAACTGTATGTGTTCCCGGACCCCATTAGGGAGAATCCTAGTGAAGATTGAGTGAATATTAAAGGACTATGGGGACGGAAGAAGAAACAGACTTCAGGATTGAATGGAGGGAGGTGTATACTAGCAGGATTACTTTTACTGCATGTCATAAGAGGAAAAAAACAGTTCTAAAATCTATACCAATTATGGGCAATGATCACAAACATTGCACCACCCATGGAGAACTAGAAAACAAATCTGTTTCATTATTACTTTGGTGGGGTTTTACGGGGGGGTGTGGGGTGAGGGAGGCGAGTATGGATGGTTTAGGTAAAGGGTAGGAGTGGAAATGTTTTTAAAGGAACATAAGTAAAATGAGGGGTTTATTTTTGTTTTTTTGTTTTTTTGGGTTTTTTTTTTTTGGCCGCGCTGCACAGCTTGCAGGATCTTAGTTCCCCAACCAGGGACCCAGGCCACGGCACTGACAGTGCCGATTCCTAACCACTGGACCACCAGGGAACTTCCAAGAGTTAAGTAACTTCCTCCAAATGAACCTGACTAATCTTGCCAGTGTTTTCTTGGCATCCAAGTAACCTTTAGCAAACTAGGAAGTGAGTTAGGCAGACCTAAGGTAGACAAGACAATCAATTGGTATATAAACAATGGAAAGACTCTGTATATCAGTAGGGGACTTGTAGCATTTCTTAGATTTAAAAGGTTGCTTGTCATATGTCAGAGTCTCTCCCCACCTTTTCATCTTCCTTCACCCTGAATTCACTGATACAATTAGGTATGCACACAAATTAAGAGGTTGAAATATTAAAGAACAGTCAGTTTAGTAAGAAAGTGGAGATTTTAACACTATATAAAATGTCTACTACACAGATGAAGCTAAACAGAAGAGAGATATAGTTGGATTCAACACAACATAATGATCCTTTGTTAAAAATATGACTCCTCCTAGGTTGATCCTAAGAGCTGCCATTTATGAACAACCAGTTTTAGATTCAGGTGAGAGTATGATGGAATATTTCTTTGAATAAATTAGCAAATTCTAGAGGTGTGGTCTACCAGTTCCCTAGTCTGTAATATCCTTGGACAATCCTTAATCAGACATTGAGGGTTTTGATAATGGCTCAGACTCTTGCACTTCCCCACAACTCTGCCCACCTTTTAAAAAATTACAGGGATTGTGTAGCTAATCTAGTCAATGGCCCATAATTTTCAGCACTACTCCATTTCAGCCACCATCCACCCATTTCCAAGGCAAACTTTATCACCATTTAGCACTGTACTAGCTCATAACATTTAACTTATTTCCATTCACTTCTGCACCAACTGTTATCTCCCACCTTAACTCATACCTCTTGTGGACCTAATTCCTTATTCCTCTATTTTATTTCAGTCAACCTATCTTCTTTGGAGTTTTCTTTCTTCCCTAGGAGACATTCTCACCATCCAGAGACAACTATTCCTAATATTTTGGTATATAAGAACATCACAACATTATCTTAACTTGAACAGAAATTTTGCTTTTTTATGAAGTCAAAACTATGAATTCCTTGTTATTTGTGATTTTAAAACTTGTTGAAAACTTCTTCACTTAAGGCTTACATATTATTCTACTAATTGTATAGTTTTGTGTTTCACAATTAGGTTTTCAGTGCATGAGGAGTTCACATTTGTACAAGTAGAGTACTAGTGAAAACTCCTTGAGGGGCTGATAACTGAGAGGCAGCAGGGAAGGCAAGAGGCACGGATTAGGTAGATTTGCTAACACGCACCCACCCTCTGTAGCCAAGCTACTACTCAACTCGTCCTCCACTTAGCACAACCCTTACCTTAATTAATATGTTCAGAGGAGAAACTGTGACATTCTTAAAGCAAAAGACAATGCTATGAAAATGAGCCAATCATCAAATAAAGAATAAGCTAAGCATAACTAAACATATGATGCTAAAAGTAAATAATTCAGTATGTGTAGAAACTCAAGACAGGGCTTCCCTGGTGGCACAGTGGTTAAGAATCCACCTGCCAATGCACGGGACATGGGTTTGAGCCCTGGTCCTTGAAGATCCCACATGCTGTGGAGCAACTAAGCCTGTGCACCACAACTACTGAGCCCATGAGCCACAGCTACTGAAGCCCTTGTGCCTAGAGACCGTGCTCCACAACAAGAGAAGCCACGGCATTGAGAAGCCCGTGCACCACGATGAAGAGTAGCCCATGCTTGCCGCAACTAGAGAAAAGCCCAAACGCAGCAACGAAGACCCAACGCAGCCAAAAATAAATTAAATAAAATAAATTTTAAAAAATTAAAAAAAAAAGAAACTCAAGACAATCTTTTGGAAAGTAGAATAAAAGATATGTGAGGGAAATGGGAAAGAAAAGATAAAAGGATTAGAGAAATACAGGAGGGCCAACTTCTAATACACAGGAGGTTTAGAAAGATAAAACAACAAATGTATAGGGGAATTTTGTTTAAATTATAATAAAATGTGCTTTAGTAGAAAGAGGTTAGTGAGTACAGGCCTAGAAAATGAAAACAGACCTGAACCATAATGTTATGAAATTTCGGAACATTTAGTGTGTTTCCAAAAACATGACACTAAAATCAAGTCAGATATAGGATGAAAAGTAAGCTACAGTTAATACAGTGGCATTGGACTTCTCAGCAACAGCACTAGACACCAGGAACCAGTGGAAATATACCTTTAAATTCTGAGGGAAGATTATTTTCAAGATGAAATTCTATAAGTAACCACGTATGCAATCAAATGTGAGGCTAAAATAAGACTTTTTTCAGCCACTCAAGGACTAAAAAAAGAACGAACACGAAAAAAAAATGGACCTCTTAAGTATTTGTTCACAGGAAGCTATTAGAAGATGCTACAGTAAAATAAGAATGTAAAACAGGAAAGGGGAAAATAATGGGTCTTGTTAAACAAGGTATCCAATATAATAAAATGATTAAATTCAATTCTACATGGATGGATAAGCTTAAAGAACCAGGATGAGACACTCAGCAGGCCTAGAAGCAACTGGTTATTAAATTGAAATAAGAGGACAAAGGGGTTGAAGTCTGGGTATCTAGAAAAAATATAGAATTGAGAGATTATCTGACATGTTTAAGATTTTGGAAAATAATATTGATAACAATTTAACAGACATGATGGAATATTTGCAAAAATGAAGCATAGATGTTAAGAAAAAAAAAGAAAACCTAAGCAAATGAAAAAACCAAGTAAATTTGATAGAAAGAAAAGTTAAATTTGGGCCAAATAAGGAAAGGTAATCAAGATTTCAGTACACTGCTTGGTTTGGAGGCTTTTTGTACAGTCCCAATAATGTAAACACTGTGGATATGACCAAAACTTGTGGTAAAGTTAGATTAGGATGATGGAAGAGGAGATGAACAGAGAGTAAGAGAGTAAAAAACTCATTTGCATTATAGGAGATTAATAGAAAATATGTAAAACTGATAAACCAAGAAATAGTGTAAGGATAATATCTAGAAATAAGAAGATTAATCCTAAAAGAAAACTCCAAGAGCTTAAAGGGGTTGTTTCCATGGAATAGTAATGGTTCAGAAAGGAAGACAGCTTTTCTCACTAAGAGACTTCTTATTTGATACTCAAACTTTGTACATTTATAATTTCAGTAAAAATTATACTTAATTTAAAAATGGTACTTCACATATCTTTCCATTCATCAGACGGTGAAACCTGAATATATCACCCTAAAGGTAACACAGAAGGATGAACAGAGGCAATTTTGAAGGAATGGTGATGATTTCATTTTGGGGCATGTTGACAGGCTGGAACTGTTGGACATGACACTAAAATCTAAATCTTCAGACCATGCCTTTGACCTTCAGCCTCATATGTCTGCTGGCCATATTTCCTTGCATGTCTTCTTTACCTGAAGTCAATCTTGCCAAAACTAGCTTTGTGATTATCCCCGCCTCCACATCACCCCCTCTTGTATTCTCTCTCAGTTGGTAGCGTTATAGTCAACCATTCACCCCAACCCAGAAGTATGGAGTCATCCTTGACTCTTCCTTTAACTCACTCCTGACAGACATTTCCCAAGTTCTGCTGATATTACTACCTAAATTTTTAAAATATGCACCTTTATCCATTTCCACTTGCCTAATTCAATCTTTCATCATTCAAAGCCTGAATTGAACAATAGTCTGTTTACAGCTTTACCTCCCTTAATTCTTTCCTTCACTTAATCACCAAAGTGATCTTAACTACATTTACCTCTCTACCAACTCAGCCGTTCTTACACTTGTGTGTGTGTGTGTGTGTGTGTGTGCGTGCGCATGAACAATTTTAGAAAAGGAAAATGTTTAGTGATGTTAACATAAAATTTAATAAACTCAAGGAACTTTGAAAAATTCAGCAATAATTACAAATCAATTATTAACACAATGCCACATTGAAGGTCACAATTACATTCATTCGTTCAAAGAACAGCTGTTTTTTTTTTTGGGGGGGGGGTTTTAAATTTTATTTTTTGGCCTTGCATCATGCAGGATCTTAGCTCCCCGACCAGTGATTGAACCCGTGCCCCCTGCAGTCGAAGCGTGGAGCCTTAACCACTGAACCACTAGGGAATTCCCCAAAGAATAGGTTTTGAGCACTCAGCAGATGGTGCAGGGAATCTACTATAGCCGAAGCAATAGAGTTCTTGCTTTCATGGAGCTTACATTACAGTGGAGAGAGACAGACAATTAACAAATAAATAGGTAGTGATAAGTACTATAAAGAAAACAGCACATAAGTTCAGGTAGATTGCTTTATTTAGGGAGAGCAATAAAAGCTTCAATGATTTGGTGACATCTGAACAGAAACTTGAAAGAAGTAAAAGAGCCATGTGGATATCAAGAGAAAGGTGTTTCAGAAAGAGGAAAAAGAGCCTGCAAGCCTTGTGAAGTAGGAGTGTTTGGAGTATTTGAGGAACAGCATGGAGCCCAGGTGGTTGGAGCAGACGAGCAAGAAGGAAACCAGTAGAAGACAAGGTCAGAAAAGAAGCCATATGCTTGGTCACCTAGGGCCTTGCAGGCCATTGTGATGACTGGATTTATCCTAAATGTAGTGAAAATTCTCTCGGAGCTTTGAAAAGAGGTGTGACAAGCACTGTCTACACGTTGTGGATCAGTCTACTATTTCAATTCTTACAAATTACAGCCTCAGGCATCTCTTCTGTCCAGTTTCTGATGACTTTGTAAAGAGAAGGACCTTAACGTTTGCTGATTTTATGGGGTGAGTTCAGGAAGAGGGGAAGAACAGTGAATGGAGGTCTTTAGTCCAGATGGAGGTCCAGCCTAGCATCAACAAGATTGATTTTCTTTAGGAAATTTATTGCCGATAGAGAGATTCTGCTCGCTTACAAATATTTGACTTTATGTTGAGGGAGCTAATAGTAACACTCCTGATGTAAATCTGCAAAAAGAACATTTATTCCTTCTTTCCACCTCTGCTCTGGGTTACATTGCGAAGCATTCCTGTGTGGACTGACAGACAATGAAGAGTGTTATGCCCAAATTATTTTTTTCCCATTGTGGACTCATTTCCCCATGTGGAAAGAAAGATGATTGATGGTATTTCCTCATTACATACTTACATCACCAAGACTCAGAGAGAAATTCTCTTCTCTAATTTCAGTAAGAATTCCCAAATGAAAGCATCTGGTTGGCCTGGCTGGGATCACATGTTCATCCTTGGCTCAATCACTGCAGCTGAAGGAATGAATGAGTCACTCTGACAGGCCAGGTACAGATCAAGTGCCCATCCCAGCCCTGGGAGAAAGTACAATAATGGGTAGCTTGAGCAGGAATGGGAGGGGAAACCAGACAGATACAATATAGAAACATCTACTATATATGTCATACAAAATCTTTGACAACCTGAGGACTGCCTACCTCTACAGCCTTATTTCCTTCCACTTCCTAAATCAGATTGTGTTCCAGAAGGAGAGCAGAGTAGTTCAGAGAGTGAGCTTTGAGGTTAGCAGAACTAGATTTGCAGCAGAAATTTGCAATTTACTGATTATATGACCTTGGGTAATTTTTGTAACCTCCCTAAGCCTTAGTCTCTTAATTTGTTAAATGTGGTAAATAATGGAACCAAAGGAAATGATACCAGAAAACACTTGGCACTGGTCTGCCAGGTAACAAGTGTGAAATTTTAGGGAGTCAGTAAAAAGTACCCATCAAAGATTTTCTATCTCACACAGAGTAAAAGCCTGTTTCTCAGGTCTTTACACTACACCACTGGCTTTCCTGGGTCTTCAGCTTCCAGATGGCATCTCATGGGACTTCTCAGCCTTTATAATTGCATGAACAAATACCTTATAACAAATTGTAATTTTGGTTAGGTTTCTCTAGAGAATTCTGACTAATACAACTGCTAACTAGACTATATACCTTATTCAGTTTTCACTAATTTTTACATACACTCATTTGCTTGTCTGTGTGTGTATACTTCTATGCAATTTTAATATCATATACAAATTCATGTAACCACCATGAAAATCTACATACAGAACTACTCATACAACTCGATAGCATAAGAACAATCTGATTAAATCAATGTGATACACCATATTAACAAATTGAAGAAGAAAAACCATATGATCCTCTCAGTAGATGCAGAAAAAGCTTTTGACAAATTTCAACAGTCATTTATGATAAAAACTCTCCAGAAAGTGGGCATAGAGGGAACCTACCTCAACATAATAAAGGCCATATATGACAAACCCACAGCAAACATCATTCTCAATGGTGAAAAACTGAAAGCATTTCCTCTAAGATCAGGAACAAGACAAGGATGTCCACTCTCACCACTATTATTCAACATAGTTTTGGAATTTTTAGCCACAGCAATCAGAGAAGAAAAAGAAATAAAAGGAATCCAAATCAGGAAAGAAGAAGTAAAACTGTCACTGTTTGCAGATGACATGATACTACACATAGAGAATTCTAAAGATGCCACCAGAAAACTACTAGAGCTAATCAATGAATTTGGTAAAGTTGCAGGATACAAAATTATTGCACAGAAATTTCTTGCATTCCTATACACTAACAATAAAATATCAGAAAGAGAAATTAAAGAAACAATCCCATTCACCATTGCAACAAAAAGAATAAAATACCTAGGAATAAACCTACCTAAGGAGGTAAAAGACCTGTACTCAGAAAACTATAAGACACTGATGAAAGAAATTAAAGATGACACAAACAGATGGAGAGATATACCATGTTCTTGGATTGGAAGAATCAATATTGTGAAGATGACTATACTACCCAAAGCAATCTACAGGTTCAATGCTATCCCTATCAAATTACCAATGGCATTTTTTTTTTACAGAACTAAAACAAAAAATCTTAAAATATGTATGGAGACACAAAAGACCCCAAATAGCCAAAGCAGTCTTGAGGGGAAAAAACGGAGCTTGAGGAATCAGACTCCCTGACTTCAGACTATACTACAAAGCTACAGTAATCAAGACAATATGATACTGGCACAAAAACAGTAATATAGATCAATGGAACAGGATAGAAAGCCCAGAGATAAACCCACGCACATATGGTCACCTTATCTTTGATAAAGGAGGCAAGAATACACAACGCAGAAAAGACAGTCTCTTCAATAAGTGGTGCTGGGAAAACTGGACAGCTACATGTAAAAGAATGAAATGAGAACACTCCCTAACACCATACACAAAAAATAAACTCAAAATGGGTTAGAGACCTAAATGTAAGACTGGACACTATAAAACTCTTAGAGGAAAGCATAGGAAGAACTATTTGGCATAAATCACAGCAAGATCTTTTTTGATCCACCTCCTAGAGTAATGGAAATAAAAACAAAAATAAACAAGTGGTACCTAATGAAACTTGAAAGCTTTTGCAAAGCAAAGGAAACTACAAACAAGACCAAAAGACAACACTCAGAATGGGAAAAAATATTTGCAAACAAATCAATGGACAAAGGATTAATCTCCAAAATATATAAACACCTCATGCAGCTCAATATTAAAAAAACAAACAACCCAATCAAAAAATGGGCAGAAGACCTAAACAGACTTTTCTCCAAATAAGACATACAGATGGCCAAGAAGCAGATGAAAAACTGCTCAACATCACTAATTATTAGAGAAATGCAAATCAAAATACAATGAGGTATCACCTCACACCGGTTAGAATGGGCATCATCAGAAAATCTACAAACAACAAATGCTGGAGAGGGTGTGGAGAAAAGGGAATCCTCTTGCACTGTTGGTGGGGATGTAAATTGTAAAAGCAATCTAAATGTCTGTTGACAGAAGAATGAATAAAGAAGATGTGGTACATATATGCAATGGAATATGACATGGATGCATCTAGAGACTGTCATACAGAGTGAAGTAAGTCAGAAAGAGAAAAACAAATATCGTATGTTAAGGCATATATGTGGAACCTAGAAAAAGGGTACAGATGAACTGGTTTGCAGGGCAGAAATATAGACAGATTTAGAGAACAAACGTACGGACACCAAGGGTCGAAAGCGTCGGGGGGTTGGTGACAGTGGTGTGATAAACTGGGAGATGGGGATTGACATATATACACTAATATGTATAAAATAGGTAACTAATAAGAACCTGCTGTATAAAAATTAAATAAAACAAAATTCAAAAAAAACACACTCTGATTAAAAACTGACAAAGGATCCGAATAGAGATTTTCTCAATGAAGACGTGCAGATGGCCAATGTACATACAGGTACATGAAAAGGTGCTCAGCATCACTAATCATCAGGGAAATGCAAATCAAAATCACAGTGAGATATCATCCCACACCAGTTAGAATGGCTATTATCAAAAAGGCAAGAAATAACAAGTGTTGGCAAGGATGTAGAGAAAAGGAAAAGCTTATATGTTGTTGGTGGGAATGTAAATTTCCCACCAATAATGTATAAATTTCCATAGCCACTATGGAAAACAAAAAACTAAAAATAGAACTATTATATGATCCAGAAATTCCACTTCTGGGTATTTATCTGAAAAAAATTAAAACAGTAACTCAAAAAGATATCTGCACATTTTTTTGGAACATTATTTACAGTAGCCAAGACTATTGAATGGATAAAGAAAAAAATATATATATACATATATGTAATATATATATACATATATATTTGTTATTCAGTCATAATAAAAGGAAATCCTGTCACTTGCAACAATGTGGATGGACCTTGAAAGCATTATACTCAATGAAATAAGTTAGAGAAAGACAAATACCATATACGAGCTCACTTATATGTAAAATCTAATAGAAACCACTGACCTCATACATAAAAGGAACAGACTGATGGATTCCAGAGGCAGGGGGTGGAGGGTGTGTGAAATGGGTGAAGGTGGTCAAAAGGTACAAACTTCCAGTTATAAAATAAATATGTCCTGAGGATATAATGTGCAGCATGGTGACTATAGTTAATAATACTATATTGTATATTAAAAGTTGCTAGGAGAGTAGAGCTTAAACTTCTCATCACAAGAAAAAAAAATTGTAACCATTTATGGTGGTAAAAAGAGATACAGAAATGTTCCACCAGCATACAGTAACTTCGCATGCTTTTCTTTTATAGTCATACCTTCCCACTCCTGTCCCTGTTCACTCATCTATTCTCCACCTTCATAGTTTTGTCATTTTGAGAATTCTATGTCAATGAAACCATGTACTATGTAAACTTTGAGACTGGTTTTTTTCACTAAGCATGAGTCCCTTGAGATCCATCCAAGTTGTTGCATGTGTCATGTGTCAATAGTTCCTTCCTTGGGCTTCCCTGGTGATGCAGTGGTTGAGAATCCACCTGCCAATGCAGGGGACACAAGTTCGATTCCTGGTCCGGGAAGATCCCACACGCCGCGGAGCAACTAAGCCCGTGCACCACAACTACTTAGCCTGTGCTCTAGAGCCCGTGAGCCACAACTACTGAGCCCGTGTGCCACAACTACTGAGCCCGCGTGCCTAGAGCCCGTGCTCCACAATGAGAAGCCACCACAATGAGAAGCCCGTGCACTGCAACAAAAAGTAGCCCCCGCTCGCTGCAACTAGAGAAAGCCCGTGCACAGCAGCAAAGACCCAACACAGCCAAAAATAAATAAATAAAATAAATAAATTTAAAAAAAAATAGTTCCTTCCTTTTTCTTACTGAACACTATTCCATTGTTATAGATTCCATTGCACCAATGTTTCCTTAACCATTCACCCACTGAAAGACATTTCAGTTGTTTCCTCTCAAATTTATTTTTAAAGAAGTAAACATTTGCAAACCTTGGGTCTTTCACTTTTACAAATAACTTTAAATCTGCCTCAGGAGTGGTGATGAATTCACTGATGAAGAATTTCTGAACAAGGGGAATGCAGTCAGAGGTAGGAGCAGGTGGGTCATGAAAGCTGCTATTATTTGTAATGAGCATCACATGGGATGTCTATCTGAATACATATGACTTTACGTGGGTAACTTTTAAAAATCTCTAAGCGTTAAGCAGTTGATAGCTTAATCCTAAACCGTGTCAAGTCTCAGGAGACCGTGGGGGGAGGGGACCAGAGATGGTGGGCATGAGGCAAAGAGGGCTGGCCCAGTTGCAATGTTATACAGGAGTAAGGAGGAGGGGTGACGGGGAAAATGGTGCGCAAAGGAGCGGAGCATCACCTTTCCTGTGGTTTTGAAACAGGAAATATGACAACATGGGAGTCATTTACACTTCCCATTTCCCTCAAGTTCCCAGTGGCTGGACTGTAATTGCCACTTACTACCATGCCCCTTGGAGCTTGCTCTTATGTCTGGTGATAGCCATTTCATTATCGATTTTACAGAACCATATATGGAAAGAAAACCCACGCAAAAAGCCATGTTCTGTGCTACAACAAATTCAGAAGAATGTGTCTTCTTTTAAGTCAGCTAAGTTTCTGTACGTTTGAAGTTAGTTTTAGCTCATTTGGGGTGATCATTTGCCCTATTCAGAACTTCTGTTGCTATACCTGCAAAACAGAATGATTGCATCTTATCTTCCTGGAGGCAATGAAACCGGTCAAAAAAAAATTCTTTGAATTGCTATTTTTATTATTTCATTAAAATAGTGCTGTATCTAACAAAATATTCTACAGGAAAGAGGTTTTGTGAGGCTCTAGGTGAACAAAAATATATTTTATATGCAGTCTCTGCTCTCAATGCGCTCCCCATTTAACTCAGTGGAGAAAACAAACGTTGAAATTATAAAGCATGGAGTTATTGTAGCAACTACAAACAAATATATCATGGTTCCTTGACACTCTCTTCTTCAATAAAATTTCCTCCACTCTTCCTTAGTGGTCCATTTCCATAATCATCACCTAGATAAAGTCATCAGGCTATTAAGTCAAGCATTTTGCTCTGTGACCATATCCTTCTATTCTTCTAGATTACTTGCTTGATTAATCTTCTCCCCCTTCCCATGGGACCACTCCTGGATCCCCTTGGGCTCTCCAGTGCTTTAGCATCTCTACTGTATCTCTTCTTCAGCTCCCTTTTGTCTTTTGTTCTCTGCTTTTCCAGAATAAATGGTCCATCACCTCAATAATTCTCTTGCCAAAACATTAAGCTTTCTTGTCCCTCTTGTCATTCCTTTTTTAATGGTAAAATCCCTGGAAGCAACTAAATATTCACTTTCTCCACATTTTCTCCACACTTACTCCATACTTTCCTCATGCTTTCTTGACACTTGTTCCATACTCACAGGAGAGAAAGCTGGCATCCTTACAAATTCATGATTACTAAATTAAAGTGTGACTTCATTGAGACACAGATGTAGAGAACAGACATATGGATACCAAGGGGGGAAAACTGTGGTGGGGTGGGGATGGTGGTGTGCTGAATTGGGCGATTGGGATTGACATGTATACACTGATGTGTATAAAATTGATGACTAATAAGAACCTGCAGTATAAAAAAACAAACAAAACAAAACAAACAAACAAGCAAAAAAATGTGACTTCAGTATTCCTAGGGATCCCATTGAGTTTCCTGACCAACCCTCTCCTTCCTTTCCAAGAGGGCTTTTTCACACCTTCCCTCTCCTCAAACTTCTGCCCTGGACCCATTCTTCCCCTTTCTCCCTGAAGATGACCTACTTCCACCTTAATAGAGAAAACAGAGGCCAGCATAGGTGAACTCCAACAAGTTCCTCTTACCATACCTAGAAAACGTCCCTGCACCTGGGTCTACTATACACTTCTTCACTCCTATCTCAGCAAATGTGCCCTTCCTCCTATTCAAGGCCTAGCCTTAACCTGGGTTCCCATCCCCTTGTTAGCCCAACACCAACCATTGTCTTTTCTTTCTCTGGTCTCTTTACCTCTTCTCATATATTAGTCCTTCCTATCAGCACTTAAACATGCATGTCCATTTCAGAACCAACCTCCTCCCTTAATCTCACTTCCTCCTTACAAGTTACCATCCTCCTTCCTCCTTTCCCATGGGGGGGGGGGAAAGAATTGTTTTTTACTATGATGACTATAGTTTTTGTCTCATAGCTGTTCACTAGTGTCACCTTCCCTACTCATCCCTTTTCTAGTAAAAGACCCAGCTCTCAGCTACAGAAGTGGGCTTATGTCCCAGAATTGACCAACTGTGGTCATTCTCTGGACTCAGCGATTAGTAATTGGCCCTGTGACCTATGTATCTCAGGGACCAAGAAAGTAAACAGAAACTACACTGGGTATTTCAAAGAGAGAGGAATTAATCCAGGAAACTCTTTTCTTAAGTATGAGAAGGTTGAAAGAGCAAACAGGAGGTTAATAACTGCTAGATCTGCAGAAGCAAATAAAGGGATGAGGGGTAAGGATGTAGGAATTCATGGGAGGAGTCCTGTGGCTCTGTTGCTCCAAGTTTTAGGGGGAGACACTTCGCTACTGGGGTGTGGACTTTTGCAGAGGATATTTGTCTGGGCAGATCGCTGGATGGCCTGGAAGCTACAGCCTAGTAGGTGACGTGCAGCAGAACTGTTACTCCAACTGAAAGGGGATATGTCCTGGTAGTTGCTGGTTCCTCTAAGGAAAACAATAAAAGGTGGTGCTGGGTGTTCAGAAAGGAGCTGGAATCTTGCGCCACTTTCCCCTGCTGCTGAAGTGATGAGATAGGAACAGAAAAAGGGGAAGAAATTCCTTTTTTCCTACCTCTTGCCTTCTAATTTTCCTCTCATGCCTCCCATTGATAGACCCTCATAAGAAACCAGCTGACAAAGAAGTCTGAGGGATGTAGTCCCAGACCCAGAATCACAAGAAAGAATATAAAAGTTTAGAGTTGGTAAAAACCTGGCATATGACCTAAGCGAGATTCGGCTTGGAAATCCAGATCAATAGGAATCTTTTTTCTCCTCAACTTCTGGTGCTGTGCAGGCAGCACTCTGCCAAAGAATGGCAGAATGAATCAAGCAGGAATAGGTGATTTCCAGCAGTATCACTGCCCAGCTTCTAAGTCCCTGAAGTTCTGAGATGTAACAGCAAAGGAATAGAATCTCCATCAATTTTCATCTAGAGGTAGGGGAAGTTTGCCCTATAAATAAATTTTAGAGCTTCTTTTAAATAATAACTGTTTGTAGATTTTTTGTTGGTGGCCATTCTGACTGGTGTGAGATGCTAGAGAGAGTGTGGAGAAAAGGGAACCCTCTTGCACTGTTGGTGGGAATGTAAATTGATACAGCCACTATGGAGAACAGTATGTACGTTCCTTAAAAAACTAATAATAGAACTACCATATGACCCAGCAATCCCACTACTGGTCATATACTCTGAGAAAACCATAATTCAAAAAGAGTCATGTACCACAGTGTTCATTGCAGCTCTATATACAACAGCCAGGACATGGAAGCAACCTAAGTGTCCATCGACAGATGAATGGATAAAGATGTGGCACATATATACAATGGAATATTACTCAGCCATAAAAAGAAACGAAATTGAGTTATTTGCCGTAAGGTGGAAGGACCTAGAGTCTGTCATACAGAGGGAAGTAAGTCAGAAAGAGAAAAACAAATACTGTATGCTAACACATACATATGGAATCTAAAAAAAAAAAAAAGTTCACGAAGAACCTAGGGGCAGGATGGGAATAAAGACGCAGACCTACTAGAGAATGGACTTGAGGACACGGAGAGGGGGAAGGGTAAGCTGGGACAAAGTAAGAGAGTGACATGGACATATATACACTGCCAAATGTAAAACCGATAGCTAGTGGGAAGCAGCTGCATAGCACAGGGAGATCAGCTCGGTGCTTTGTGACCACCTAGGGGGTGGGAGGGAGGGAGACACAAGAGGGAAGAGATATGGGGATATATGTATATGTGTGGCTGATTCACTTTGTTATGAAGCAGAAACTAGCACACCATTGTGAAGCAATTATACTCCAATAAAGAGGTTAAAAAAAATAATAAATGTTATGTCTTGATCATGGAAAGAAGCATGCTTGTTCAATGTAACAGTTACTTCAACAGCTTTGAAGAGGAGACTGGAGGAGGAAAAGTCAGGGAAGGAGACAGAGAAGCTCTTGTCAAGGAGGCAGGAGAGATCAAAACAATGTCTTAGAAGTCAAAAGCAGAGAGAGTTTCAAGAGCTGGACAAAAATGTCCAATGTCCAATATCCAATGAATTACTGAGTGATTTGATTAGGCTAACACTAGTTGTAGCTATTGGTCCCATGCTAAATTTTGCAATCAATAACTCATTAAATAAGTGCCCCAACACCCCCAAAAAACCCTTTTAATAAATTCTTTCTGGATTCCTGAATCAAATTGAGGGCAATATTCTTGGTTTATTTATAGATTGCAGAATTCACTTCTCCTATTTGAAAAACCAAAGAATTAAGCTAAAGAGTGACGGGACTTCCCTGGCAGTCCAGCAAGGTGCGGGTTCAATCCCTTGTCAGGGAACTAAGATCCTCCATGCTGCGTGGTCTAGCCAAAAAAAAAAAAGTGAGTACCAGGACTTCGCTGGTGGTCCAGTGGTTAAGACTCTGTGCTTCCACAACTATATGCCAATAAAATGGACAAGCTGGAAGAAACGGACAAATTCTTAGAAAAGTACAACCTTCCGAGACCGAACCAGGAAGAAATAGAAAATATAAACAGACCAATAACAAGCACTGAAATTGAAACTGTGATTAAAAATCTTCCAACAAACAAAAGCCCAGGACCAGATGGCTTCACAGGCGAATTCTATCAAACATTTAGAGAACAGCTAACACCTATCCTTCTCAAACTCTTCCAAAATATAGCAGAGGGAGGGACACTCCTAAACTCATTTTACGAGACCACCATCACCCTGATACCAAAACCAGACAAAAGTGTCACAAAGAAAGAAAACTACAGGCCAATATCACTGATGTAAAAATTCTCTTCCAGCTCCGTTTTTCTTTCTCAAGATTGCTTTGGGGCTTCCCTGGTGGCGCAGTGGTTGAGAATCCGCCTGCCAATGCAGGGGACACGGGTTCGAGCCCTGGTCTGGCAAGATCCCACGTGCCGCGGAGCAACTAGGCCCGTGAGCCATAATTACTGAGCCTGCGCATCTGGAGCCTGTGCTCCGCAACAAGAGAGGCCACGATAGTGAGAGGCCCGCGCACCGCGATGAAGAGTGGCCCCTGCTTGCCACAACTAGAGAAAGCCCTCGCACAGAAACGAAGACCCAACACAGCCATAAATAAATAAAAATTTTTAAAAAAAGATAGTTTTCTAATTCAGCAAAAAAGTTATTTTTTCACATTACTTCAAACCAAAATATTAAGAAAATTGTCTAGAAGGAAATATCATCTACCTAATAAATATGAACACTTATAATGGTGTTCCCATAACTTTCAACCTATTGACATGAATCTTCTGGTCCTGGGTTAACTCCTTTGATTTTCATGGCAACAGTTTGATGTGATATATGCTGTTCTCATTCCAATCCAGATCCTTTAAACAAGAGCCCCAGGAGTGTGTATACTGTTCACTTTTTACAGCCTTGCATGGCAACAGGATTTGGTGTCTCCCTCCTTTTTAAAAGCTCCTTTCCATGCCACTCACAAGGCCCTGTAGGAGAAAAACATTTTCCACATATTCTGCTTATGTATCTTAGTAGCTGATTATACCTGTGTGTTTGTTTCCAAAACACTGCTCGTTACAACTTGCATAACTTGGAAGCAGGTATATTATGCAAAAGTCTACATTTGCATGAAAATTTGTCTCCCTTTTCCTGCAGGCATCAAGTTGCAGTGCCCTGCCCTTCAAGCCATTCATAGGCTTGAAGCCACTCATACATCATTGCCCTGGCTGAAGAACTGGCTGGTCTTAAGGCTCCCCAAGGGAAATTATGTGTCTTCTACTAGAAGGCAGGGAGGGAACCTTACACCTCTTACTCTAAGAAATTCCTTTGGAGAACTGGATGATGCTGTAACCTGCCACATAGGATGAGACTGTTCCTAGAAACAGTGAAAGCCAAACAAACGTGTAAACAAAATCTTTTTTAATGGCAAATCATGACACTGATTAACATCAAAAGTGAATGACCATGCAGATAGTCATTCTACCATATATGTCTTTCTACCAGATTTCTGTTAAGTTCAGAGTTGCAAAGAGCATGAGGTTTGTACTCATTAATAAGTGCTTTGAGTTCAGTTATTCAATGCTGTGTATTAAAAGAAAACCCATAGAAGTGCTAGAGGCAAAGTTGAAATTCAACAACATAATTTTAATTAGGCCATAAATCTAAATAAAAGAATACTGAGGGCTTCCCTGGTGGCGCAGTGGTTGGGAGTCTGCCTGCCAATGCAGGGTACACGGGTTCGTGCCCCGGTCCGGGAGGATCTCACATGCCGCGGAGCGGCTAGGCCCATGAGCCACAACTACTGAGCCTGCGCGTCTGGAGCCTGTGCTCCGCAACGGGAGAGGCCGCGACAGTGAGAGGCCCGCGCACCGCGATGAAGAGTGGTCCCCGCTCGCCGCAACTGGAGAAAGCCCTTGCACAGAAACAAAGACCCAACACAGCCAAAAATAAATAAATAAATTTATTAAAAAAAAAAAAAGAATACTGAGTCTCCAAATAAAGGTAGATGCCTAAGTCAGTATTTTATTTTAATAAATATATCTTACCAAAAAAATTCCATAAAATTTTATTTGCATTTAGCCCCTTTTCAAATTTTACTTATACGAGTGATGAGAACGTAAATCTAGAAATAAGATTTGTGACATCATCACTTTCCTTCCAAATTCCCAAATTAACATTATACCAAACACTAGTGTCATTTTGGACTTCAGGAAAATTACATAGCTTTTCTAGCCCTCGGTTTTCCAATCTGTATAGTGAAACTGATAATAGTACCTACTTCATAGGGTTGTTTTGAGAATTTAGTAAAATTGCACATATAAGGCAATGACCAAAGGGTGTAGCACAGAGTAAATGTCTAATAAGTGTTAGCTGCTAATGTCACTATTGTGATCATTATTATGATAATAATCTTTAACGTCATTAGTCTGTCATTATCTTTTCCTGGTAGCCTTACTTTTTTAAAAAAATAAATTTAGTTAGTTAGTTAGTTAGTTACTGGCTGTGTTGGGTCTTCGTTGCTGCGCACAGGCTTTCTCTAGTTGTGGCGAGCGGGGGCTATTCTTCGTTGCGGTGCACAAGCTTCTCCTTGCAGTGGCTTCTCTTGTTGTCGAGCATGGGCTCTAGGCGCGCGGGCTTCAGTAGTTGTGGCACGCGGGCTTAGTTGCATGGGTTTAGTTGCTCCTCAGCATGTGGGATATTCCCGGACCCATGTCCCCTGCATTGGCAGGCGGATTGTTAACCACTGAGCCACCAGGGAACTCCCTAGCCTTATATTTAATACCATCTCATCTTTCAGTTTCTTCCAATATTTTCATAATTCTTCTGCAACTTCAGCCATGAAAACTCTGAGTAATATCCAAATGATGATGATGATGATGATGACAATAACTCTGATAATGAGGACAATAAAAACAAAGTCCCCAGGCTTCCCTGGTGGCGCAGTGGTTGAGAATCTGCCTGCCAATGCAGGGAACACGGGTTCAAGCCCTGGTCTGGGAAGATCCCACATGCCGTGGAGCAACTAGGCCCATGAGCCACAACTACTGAGCCTGCGCGTCTGGAGCCTGTGCTCCGCAACAAGAGAGGCCGCGATAGTGAGAGGCCCGCGCACTGCGATGAAGAGTGGCCCCCGCTTGCCGCAACTGGAGAAAGCCCTCGCACAGAAACGAAGACCCAACACAGCCAACAATAAATAAATAAATTTAAAAAATAAAATAAATAAAATAACAAATGTTCAAGTACAATTGGTGTCTAAAAAAAAAAAGAAGAAGTCTTTAAAAAATAAATAAATAAATAAAACAAAGTCCCCAAAAGCGTGTTATGCTAGATCATGAGAGTTTGGAGAATCCTTAAATGGTATTATTGCCAACAAACCCCAAAATTCTTCAGTCTAGTCTTTGCCCACTCATCCCTTCTCCCATGATTTCCACAAAGAAGAAATATGCACAACCATAAGTGGTCCTGTACTTAAATTCCAATGCAGAGATATCTGGTTAGCCAGATTAGAAAATGTGACCTGGTGAAAAGGATTACTTTAAGTGCCTTTCTCACCAGTTTAAGTATAAATCTGTACCTCAGGGTCTTACTAACTTCAGGTTGATCACTTAGTACAAAAGACTAAAGAGATGAGAATGTTTGTGGATGCTAAGAAGGGCAAAGAAGGAGAGTAGGATGGCTAGGATTACCTTTGGAGAAGATCCTTTGAAAGTTTCTGTGGCTCTTGCTTCAAGGGGCAAAAGGAAGAAGAGAGATTCACAGTTAGGTGCAGGACCTTTCACTACACCATAACCCCATCCACAGGTAGATGTGGTCCAACATGTCTGAGACTTGGATCCAATCAGATTAATATTCCCTTGGAAGGTTAGTATTTCTTTGGAAGAAGGAATAAGAGCTCCTTCTCAACTCTTTTTCCCAAATAGTGGTTTGATAACACTTTGAGCCTATAAATAAAGAGAAATTAAATGTCAGACTACAACATATCAAGAAGTGATAATTGCTCAAAAATGTTTGAAAAATAATAATGAAATTTTGAATTCTTGACTTTTAAGTACTCTAGAAAATTATGTTTTTAGGAACTAGCTAGAAAAGGCCTAACATTTCTGAAACTATGATCTTTGCCTAGACAAAGAGCTCTGGATAATAGAAATGAATGGATTTTTAAAGATCTTGTTTATTGGTTTAGCTCTCAACTAATCAGTGAAATACAGTAATTAATCATCAATTAATATTTCTATATACACAAAGATGAAAGACATCCTCTATGACAGCATGAAATTCAAAAGAAAGAATAAAAGTTGAATATTTTGGTGAAATCAACATATGATACCTGACAGTAGCTAAAAGACTATGAAGATAATAAACAGCCAAGTGGAAAAATATCCTCCAAGGCACTTGGTTTCTTAAAATCTTCTGGCCAAACAACCACCTTAGTAGCATATAAGCGACTCTTAACTGTATCTATAATTGGTGATTTTATTCTAATCTTTTTATTTCGAACATTAGATATATTTCCAGAAGTCCTATAGACTACAAGGCATAACCCAAGATTTTCCTTGTTTAATTACAGAGAATAAGAAAAGAAAATAAGAAGAGAACATTTCTGTCCATTTTTGAGTTGGTCCTTGTTAGGGTTGAATCATAATAGTTTGTGTTTCACAGACTTCTGGAAATATCAGTTACATTTCAATAGTTCAAACTACTTTTATATCATAAAAGGGAACTAAAATTGGCTTAGACTCCCTCATTCATTCATCCATTCAAGATATGACCCTCAAGAGTACACAGTCTATGGGGCAGAGAGTTGTTATATAAGAAGGTAATTAGTGCAATGTAAATGTAGAAAGAAGGTATTATGGGAGTAGAAAAGAGGGAACAACTCACTCTGCCTGGGGGAAGGGGAAGGAGGTGTGGGAAGGATTCAAAGAGAAGATGGAAAGCTGTTTTTAAGTGTGACTAAGACAACCAGGTGGGCAAGGCAGGGTATGAGGTGTGGCAGAGGTGGAGGAAAGGGCATTCTAGGTGGAGGGAAAATCTGTACACATGCATGAAAGTATGACAAGGTATGGTATGTAGGGGGAGTTGACAATCCTTTTGGCCTAGAAATCATAAGAGAAATGAAAAAAAAAAATGCAAGGGAGAGAATGATGGGAGTTGAAGTTAGAAAATTAAGCACTAAACAGGTGATAAAAATAAGCCGTAGTAAAGAGTTTGAAACTGATTCTCTCATGGTTTCTGAAGGGGGAATTACTGGCAGTTTACTTGAAGAGTATATTTTTAAAATAGAGAAAGAAGACTAATAAAGAGGCTGTTATAGAGGATTCCCTGGTGGTCCAGTGGTTAAGACGCCGTGCTTCCACTGCAGGGGGCATGGTTTTGATCCCTGGTCCCTGGTTGGGGAACTAAGATCCTGTAAGCCACGTGGAGATCCCTGCCTCCCCCCTCCCCCCCACCCCGCAATAAAAGAGGCCATTATAAAAAATAATGTGCAACTGAACTTTGACAATGGGAATAGAGCGAAGGAAATGTCTAGGAGATAAAAGGATAGAAAAACAGGTAGAAAATGTGATAGAAACAGATAGAGGATGGAGGAGAAGAAATCAATATAAGATGTATCCCTAGTATGATATTAATTAATGAATTACAGAAATACAGGGAAGACCAAATTAGTGGGGAAATCTATGAGTTCAACTTTATATATTCAGAGCTTGAGATGCTTCTGGGACAATGACGAGAAGTTATTCCATTGTCAATTAGGTAAAGGAGTCTGTGGCCAAGAGAAAGGTTTTGCCAAGAGATAAAGATTTGCAAGTCATAGACATTCAGTTGGCAGTCTAGGCTATGGGACTAGAAAAGACAGCCCAGAGAGAAAATGTAGACAGAAGAGAAGTGAATCACTCTCATTGCCATTGCATAAGAGGTGAGTCATCAGATGGGATATCAGGTCTGTCTACTGATTGTACTTTAAAAAGACTCGGGCAGGGTTGGATTGTCCCAAAAAGCAAGGAGTGATCTCTTTAGTGCCCTGTTGGCAAGGGTGGGGAAGTTAAGTTTCCTGATTTTTTTTTTTCTTTTGAACTCTTCCCATAGTTTCTATCCATTTTATTTTTATTAATTAATTTATTTATTTTTGGCTGTGTTGGGTCTTCGTTTCTGTGCGAGGGCTTTCTCTAGTTGTGGCAAGTGGGGGCCACTCTTCATCGCGGTGCGCGGGCCTCTCACTATCGTGGCCTCTCTTGTTGCGGAGCACAGGCTCCAGACACGCAGGCTCAGTAATTGTGGCTCACGGGCCCAGTTGCTCCGTGGCATGTGGGATCCTCCCAGACCAGGGCTCGAACCCGTGTCCCCTGCATTGGCAGGCAGATTCTCAACCACTGCGCCACCAGGGAAGCCCCTATCCATTTTGATTTCATGCTTCTTCCTGGTCTACTGGTCCCTCTCGTACCTGGTCTCTCTACATAAGCCTCTTCTCCAATCCATCCTACACATTGTTTCCAGATCAGTCTTTATAAACACCACTTCACCACTTCCAATCATCATGCTCCCCCCTCCCATACACACACCTCTCGAAAATGGCCAATAAATAAATTTCAGACATTTTGCAGAAAAGGCAGTGTTTCAGAGTGAAAAGAGTCAAGCTTTGGAACTAGACCAATCTGAAATCAAACCTCAGTTCATATAAATAGAATTATGTAGAACCATCTACAACCTCCATTTTTGTAGGCTAAAAATGGTTGAATATTGGTACTGAGCAGGACTCTGTGGGGCTCCTGGGCACAAAAGCCTTTCTGTGTCCCCCATTTCTTGATTACAAGAAATAGGCTTCATTCAGCCTCCATGACCTTTCCTGAGTTCTAATGAGCAGGTTCAAACAGTTGCTAATTAGGGAAGGGAAGGGATGCAGAGACAAGGGAGGAACAATCAAAAGAAACAATAGTGCAGCCTTGGGGCAGGGTCCTGGTTCTCCCACAAGAGATACACATAACAGTATCTTCGAGCCGTTTTGCAGATACTGAGACCCCCACCAGGTGGGGGAAGTTAACAGTAGGATGTCCCCAAGCACTTAGAGCCCAGATCGGTTGGAAACAGAAGGTTGGTGATGCTGACTCCCACTCACCACCAACCAATCAGAAGAATGTCCATGAGCTGATCATGCCCTCTTTGAACCATTCTTATAAAACTTCTCACTACCCCCTCCAAGTTGGGACACACAGTTTTGAGGGCATTAGCCCGCCATGGTCCCCATTGCCTGGCAAAGCAATAAAGCTGTTCTTTTCTACTTCACTCAAAACTCTGTCTCCAAGAATTAATTCAGTGTCAGGGTACAGAGGTCAGATTTGGCTTTAATATCAGCAGTTCATATGGTTCAATTCAATAGCTTTGTGATCCAGGGCTCACTAGCAAGTCAAATTAATCTGTCAGAGCTTAATCCCCATTGTTTCCTGTGTTCACAGAGCCAGTGATCTCTAACTGTCCCAAAGGTGCATTCCCAGGTCAGTTTGCTAAATTTGGGAGGCAATGAAAGATGGCTTTAACCAGTCTGATTATCAATTCCTTCTTCCTTGGGAAGAAAAATTCCTTTTCTTTAGGTTGAGGTAGAAATGTCAGGAGAGGAGGAGAGAATTTGGGGCCCCAAAAAAGTAATCTGATGGATGCATTTGTTTAAGTCTTCCTGTTCAGAACTGGAGATGGAGAAGTTTCTGC